>NW_021703783.1:79136736-79352315 GCF_005190385.1 Monodon monoceros | reverse complement strand
TATATATATATATATATATATATATATATATATATATATATATCTCAGACTCTTCAAGTACGAACTAATTTTTAAATTTAGCTTATGGTTATAAATAGGTCTATCACTGTTATTTTTGTCAGTTTCCATTAATGCTGATGCTTGCAAATGAGGAAAAGTTATTAAACAGAAATGTCAACCTAGGCATAATCTAATATTTGCTATCTTTTGATTTACCAAGGAACTTTGTTGCTGGCACGTATATTATATATCATTGTATTATTGTGCACATATATATATATACAGGTACATACATGTAGACACACATGTATGTATCCACAGAGAGTGAGAAAGATAAAAACTAGATATGTATGTGTCTGTATATATATATAATGAGAAAGATAAAAATATTAAGAGAGAATTAATAACACAATAGGAAATGCTATTTGTATTGGTCTTTGAACATTTGTTTAAAAGTATTTATGGAGCTCACACCAGTGTTGTAGGTACTCTGATTGCTTGGATTCTGATAAAACAGTTCAAACAGTTCTTTTCCTCATGAAGCTTACCATTTTATGAAAGAGATAGACATTAAATATAATTATTTAAATATAGATGTGAGAAGTGTTATGAAATAAAAGCAGTGAAGGCTTTTATGGGGAAACAGTATTTAAGCTGATACCTATAGGATAAATGGGAATTAGCCAAGCCAAGTAGTGAAGAGATGAATATGATGAAGAGAAGAGTATGAAAATGCAGGAGCTGAGAACCTTTAAAGAACTAACAAAACAAAACAAAACACCAGTGAGATATAAGTAATATATTTTTCATTTTAAAAGTTGGAGAACTGAAGCTCTGTAATATTAAGTCATTTGCCTAAGATCACAAATTAAGTGGTGGAGATGATATAGGATCCTAAGTTGTCTTTGTTTTTCTGAAGAGGTACATTTGCTTTAAATTAAAAAAAATTAACGTAGAAAAAAATTTACTGTTTTTGGTGTACAGCTTTATGAGTTTAGACAAATGCATAATCATGTAACTACCACTACAGTCAAAATACAGAAGAGTTCCATCGCCCTCCAAAATACCCTCATTCTGCTCTTTTGTAGACAACTCCTCTCCCCAACCCTAACCTCTTGTAACCATTGATCTTTTTCTCTGTCCCTGTAGTTTTGCTTTTTCCAGAATATCATATAAATGGAACTGTACAGTATGTAGTGTTTTGAGTTTGGGCATCTTTGACTTCACATAAGACATTTGTGATTCATCCATCCTCTTGTGTGTATCAATAGTTCATTCATTTTTATTGGTAAATAAAATTCTTTTGTATGAATACCACAATTTTTTAATCCATTTACGAGTTTAAGGACATTGTTTTCTTTCTTCTGTTTTTGGTATTTATGAATAAAGCTACTATATATTTATCATATAGAAACTTGTGTGAAAATAAATATTTATTTCTCGGGTAAATACCTGAGAGTGGAATTGCTGGATCATATGATAAGTGTAACTTTATAGTATGTTTAACTTTATTAGATACTTCCAAACTTTATCAAAGTGGCTGTACTAGTTTGCATTCCCACCAGCAATGTTTGAGAGTTTCAGTTTCTCTGCATCTTTCTAGTACTTGGAACTGTCAATTTTTTTCTCATTCTAATAGGTGTGTAATGGCAACTCATCATGGATTTATTTTCATTTGCATTTATCTAACGACTACCAATGTTGAGCATCTTTTCATGTGCTCAGTTACCATATGTGTATCTTCTTTGGTGAAGTTATCTCTTCAACTCTTTTGTTCATTTTTTAAAAATGAGTTTTTTGATTTCAAGTTTGAGAGTTCTTTATATATTCTGGATACAAGTGCTTTGTCTAATATGTAATTTGCAGATCAGTTTTTCCCAGTCTATGGATTATCTTTTTATTGTTTTAATAGTGTCTTGGCAGATCAAAATTTTTTCATTTTGAAGAAGTCCAATTTATAAAAAAAAATTTATGGATCACGCTTTTGGTATTGTATTTTTGCTTAAATCAGTGTTACAAAGATTTTTTCCAATGTTTTCTAAAAACTATATTTAATAGTTTAATATTTTGTGTTCAGGTCTATGATACATTTTGAATTGTGTTTTGTATAAAGTATGAAGCATGGTTTGAGGTTTTTTTTCTGCTTAAAAATGTCCATTTGTTTCAGCATCTTTTATGGAAAAGACTGTCATTTCTCTGCTGAATTGCCTTTGGACCTTTGTCAAAAATCAATTGATCATACTTATGTGGGTGTATTTTTGGACTCTATTTGTACATTGAAAACTCCATCAGACAATACTATACCTTTTGCTTTTAACGGTCAAGTGTATTTTAAAGAACTCAAGATAGAAGAATAATCTATTATATTTTTGTTGTTCTTCTTTTATTTCTCATGTTTCAAGTTTTCTTCTGGTATCATCTTCTCTGTATGAAGAACTTCCTTTTAGCAGTTCTTTTAGAGAAATCAGTTGTTAATGGATTCTCTTATTCTTCATCTAAGAATGTCTGTTTCATCTTCATTCCTCAAGGATATCTTCACTGAATTTATAATTCTGGTTTGAACATTCTTTTCTTTCAGTGCTTTAAAAATGTGTGCCATTTCCATCTGGCCTCCATGATTTCTTACGAAAGAGCCTCAGTCTTTGAAATCATTGATTACCTATAAGTAATTTATCATTTTTCTTTGGCTCTTTACAATATTTTTTCTCTGTGGTTTTCAGAAGTTTGATTATCTTATGTTTAGGCATGGGTATTTTGGATTTAGTCTTTTTTGGGTTCACTGAGCTTTTTGAATCTCTGAGTTTATGTCTTTTTCCAAATTTGGAAAATTTTTAGCCATTATTTTTTCAAATATTTTTTTCTCCTTCTGGAACTGGAATGATGTGAATACTAGATATTTTGGTTTATTTATTTATTTATTTATTTATTTATTTATTTATTTATTTATTTTTGTGGTACGCGGGCCTCCCACTGTTGTGGCCTCTCCCGTTGCGGAGCACAGGCTCCGGACGCGCAGGCTCAGCGGCCATGTCTCATGGGCCCAGCCGCTCTGCTGCATGTGGGATCTTCCCGGACCGGGGCACGAACCCATGTTCCCTGCATTGGCAGGTGGACTCTCAACCACTGTGCCACCAGGGAAGCCCTTGGTTTATTTTTAAAATATTTTTTTCTGTAGTTTAAATTGAATAATTTGTATTGATGTATCTTCGAGTTTATTGACACTTTATCATCTTTATTATTCAATAGAGCCCATTCAGTGAATTTTAAAATTTTGGTTATTGCATTTCTTCAGTTCTAAATTTTACATTTGTTTCTTTTTATATCTTCTCTTTCCTTGCCGAAACTTCTATCTGTCCATTCATTTCAAGAGTGTTTTTAATACCTACTTTAACATCTTTGTGGGGTAATTCTAACATGTGTCATCTTGGCATTGATGTCTGTGAATTTTCTTCTCCCATGTAAGTTGGGATTCGAGTGGTTCTTTGTAATACTGAGTACTTTGTATTGTATTCTAGACAGTTTGAATATCGTATTATAAGACTCTGGGTCTTATTTACATTATATGTAAAATGTTGATATTTTTATTTTAGCAGGTAATCAATCTAGAGAGTTCAGGTTGCAAGTTCTGACCAGCCCTTCTGGTGGTTTGTGGTTTCAGTGTCAATTCCATTTTCAAAGCCTTTGCATTGCTACTTTGATCTGTTCCATGTGTTTGCAACCAAGTGGCCAGTCCGAGATGTAGTTGGTGGTCTATAATTTAGCTTAGTTCTCAAATCTTTGTTGTGGTGTTTAGGATCATATGCATGCATGTGCAGCTCAGAGGGAGCTCTTATCCCAAGCCTCCCCCTCTCTAAAATATCCCCAATACTTTTGGTCCCTTGGCCAGAAGACTGGGGCTTTAGTTATCCTGTTGTGCCATACATGTCCCAGGGCTGCATCTAGGTTCAGAGCCAGGAGGTAGGCAGACAGAGAGAAAAAGCACAGAGGTTTACCTTTCCCTTTTGGACCACAGCTCCTCCAATAGGAAAGGAATTTTCTCCTTCCTCCAAGTTTCAGGCACCTCTAGGTTCCTCCCTGCTATCACTGTTGCTGCTGCCATTGCCACAGGATTGCCTGGGGACTGAGGCTTGAGAGAAGAGAAAATAAAAAATAATAATAAAGAAAAATTGAGATTTCTCCCACTCCCTCTGAGTGTTAGGAATCCCCTTTCCTACTTGTTGAGCCAGAATTAGTGGGCTTCTCTCCATGGAACTCTCTCTGTTCACGTCTTAGTGTCTACTCTTGGTTTTGGTATGCTTTGAGTCCAGGCTCGGGATACTGAAGGAAAAACAAGAAACTCCCTGTTGGTAATTTGAATTCTGGTCTTCTCCAATCCACCTGTTATTATTTACTCCTTGGATGTCTCAAATATTTGCTGTGTGCAGTATGTCCAGGTTTTATAGCTGCATTCAGTGGGAGAGACAGAATGGAATATGATTGTTCCATCTTACCCAGAACCAGAACTCAAAGGACACATATTGTTAAATTCTGGCTAATGGTTTTAGTGGAGGAAGAACAATCACAAAATTATGTATGTGTGCTTCACTTGTCATGACTAATTGCTTAGTTAATTAAGAACTTCTGTCTTGATGGGGCTCTTGGCAGAGGAAGGTGAGTTTTCACTTTTACATATCTTTCAATTTGCACAAAGAATATAGACTTAGAAAGCACATTTCCATGTGATAAAGGAATGATCTGGGAGCAGTAGGCTTAAAAACTTTATGGTATTTTTATGTTTTGTGTTCTTTACTCATTATGGAAATGAGTATCACATGTACACAACCATTTTGTACCACTGCCTTTGCATAGAAGGCTGTTAAAAGAGAAATCATTTAGTTCAGATTTCAGAGTATCATTTTGGAATGTTGCTATAAGTTTGTCTGTTGATGGTACCACATATAACTTAATTGCATTCCACAAGAGAACTGAAGAGAACGTGGAGACTCAAATTTGAATGAGGCTGTCCATGGGCTGCATGGTCTATATAAGATGTTAAGATCAGAGACTCTAGAACCCAATTACTTAGATTTGAGTCCTACTTATCTATCTACCTTTGGCTGTGACCTTGGGCAAGTTATTTAACCTATTTGTACATCAATTTCATCTTTTGTAAAATTGGTCTTGTAATAGTACCTACCTTATAGTGTTGTTTTCAAGATTCAATAAGTTAATACCTGTAAAGTACTTAGAACAGTGCTTGACACTTTCACTACTTTGCAAAATCAGATGTGTTGGAGTTAATCATAGTAACTGATATTTATTTATGTGCCAGGTACTTTTAAAATTCTCACTACCACTCTACATTTTTCAATTTAAGAGATTGATGTTATGTCAACAGAATTTGTTCAAGGCCATATGGCTAGGAAAGTGCTAGAAACAGAATTCCAAGCTGGGCAGTGTGACCTCAGAATTTATGCTTTTAATTACCACATCATATTACTAGAAATGGATAATCAACAATATAATAGCCGTTCTAAACTGATGGTGTATGATCACCAATAGTAACTGATATTAGTGGGTAGAGTTGTTCTGTGGAGCATATTTTGTTCATATCTACTGATGTTTTTAAGTTTTAAATTCATAATTAGAGACTTACCTGTTTCAAAATGGCAGAAAAATACTTCTGTCTCTTACAAGAAATCACTTAAAACAACAAAGAAACAAAAAACAATAGATATACACATTCCCTTTTAAGTAATACTAGGAGGTATCTCTAACTCTCATCTACAGGATAGGAGGATGGAAAGCAGATGGAAGAATTAATTGTCTTAGCAGTGTGAATGTCAAATCTAACCATCTGTAGAAGGACATACCAGTGATAAGCCAACTGATTCATCCAGCAGAATCTGAGAAAGCCTCAAGAATCAGAGGCGCTACGCATTATAGAAGGTGGGGTGAGATTGTGGGGGAGGGTTGAGGTGGGATGCGAAAAGGAGGATTGTTTGAAATTAACTATATTTGGATACTAACAACTACCAGTTCCCCAACTCTGAAACATATGGAAGGTATAATCTATGAGAAGCAAACCTGAGAGACTGCAAAGAGGAGGGTAGGTGTGAAGAGAACTAAGTGGAGGTCTGCATATTAGTGATACTTCTAGCTCCCTTCCTATGCTTAGCTCTACAATATTAGCAACAAGGCTTACAACCACCTTTCTATACCCACATCTCCTCAGTCAGGAGATTGGAAGATCCTTGTCTGAAGAAATTACACACTCCAGAGAAAATCTCTGTAGGTAACTGACTTGTGGGCTTTCCTGATGAAAAGAAAAAAACAATTGGCCTCCTGATTGTCTTACGGTGAAGTTTACTGCACGCACACAGCTTCCAATCCCTTCTTTTTAGTATCTCATTCTTAGATATGAACATAGAACCAGTTACAAACAGCCAATTGAGGACAGCGTCCAGCAGGAAGAGAGACCAAAACAAAGAAATAAACAGAAAAAGTGAATAAGAAAGAGAGACTGTTAGGAAAAAGAAGAAACCTTTCAGAAAATATAATCAATATCCTCAGAGAGATGAGTTGATTTTGCATCCATAAAATAATGTAATGGTATGAATAAGGAAGAATAAGAGAATAACACCCTAAGAAATAAAATATTCAATAGAAGCGTTAACTGTAGATGAGAAAATCTCCCAGAAAATAGAATTAAAAAATAATGAGATGGAAAATAGCAGAAAAAGATAATCAGTAGCAGAGGTCCAACATCTGACTTTTAGGAAGTAAAAGAGAAAACCAAAGGGAGGAAATTATCAAATAAAAGGAAAATTGCCAGGACTGAAAACATGTGTTTCAAATTTGAAAGGACTCACAGGGTGCCCAGCACAAGGGATTAAAAGAAAGACCCACAGCAAGACACATCTTAATGTAATTTCATACTCTAGTTTGACTCCCTCAGCTCACTGTAATCTCTTTTTACCCTTGCTTTTCTTTATTTAAGAGACTGGAAAGATTAAAAACTTGCTTTTCTAAGCTCCTTTGTAGCTAGGTATGGCCAAGTGTGATAAAGTGCTAGCCTTTAAATTGTAAGTAGAAGTCTGCTGAAGAACTTCTGAGAAAACTTTTGTTTTCTGATATAGGCTATACTTCTTTCTCCTATTTCCCCTTCTACCGTTCCCTGTGTGGAATGTGAGCAAGATGGCTGAAGCTACGGTAGTCATTTTTTGCCCATGATGTCTCAGCTCTGATATGCTTGAACTGCTGATTCGATGGTGTCAGCAACTACCCATCTCTGGATTCCTTGTGACATTGGGGGATGGGGAAATTCCCTATTTGGTTACGCTATCTATATGTTGGATTTTCTTTTACCTGCAACTAAACACAGTCCTAACTCATATACTTCCAGGGGGCCAAAAAAATCACATATGAAGGTCAGATTTATATGGTCACATATAATAGCATCAGATTTCTCAATAGCAACATTAGAAGCTAGAAGATAATAGAGCAATGACTGAATAATTCTGAAAGAAATTAATTTTCAATCTTGAATTTTATAGTTGGCCAAACTATTAGTCAGATGTGACTGACAGATATTTGTTTTTATTTTTAAAATTTTTAAATTTTAATTTTTTTTTACATCTTTATTGCAGTATAATTGCTTTACAATGGTGTGTTGGTTTCTGCTTTATAACAAAGTGAATCAGCTGTACATATACATATATCCCCATATATCCTCCCTCTTGCATCTCCCTCCCTCCCACCCTCCCTATCCCACCCCTCTAGGTGGTCTGGTAGCATGTGCTATGTGGCTGCTTCCCACTAGCTATCTATTTTACGTTTGGTAGTATTTATAAGTCTATGCCACTCTCTTACTTCGTCCCAGCTTACCCTTCCCCCTCCCCATGTCCTCAAGTCCATTCTCTACGTTTGAGTCTTTTTTCCTGTCCTGCCTCTAAGTTCTTCAGAACCATTTTTATTTTTTTTGATTCCATATATATGTGTTAGCATATGGTTTTTGTTTTTCTCTTTCTGACTTCACTCTGTATGACAGACTCTAGGTCCATCCACCTCACTACAAATAATTCAATTTTGTTTCTTGTTATGGCTGAGTAATGTTCCATTGTATATATGTGCCACATGTTCTTTATCCATTCATCTGTTGATGGACACTTAGGTTGCTTCCATGTCCTGGCTATTGTAAATAGAGCTGCAATGAACATTGTGGTACATGACCCTTTTTGAATTATGGTTTTCTCAGGGTATATGCCCAGTAGTGGGATTGCCAGGTGGTACGGTAGTTCTATTTTTAGTTTTCTAAGGAACCTCCTTACTGTTCTCCATAGTGGCTGTATCAGTTTACATTCCCACCAACAGTGCAAGAGGGTTCCCGTTTCTCCACACCCTCTCCAGCATTTATTCTTTGTAGCTTTTTGATGATGGCCATTCTGACTGGTGTGAGGTGAACCTCATTGTAGCTTTGATTTGCATTTCTCTAATGATTAGTGATGTTGAGCATTCTTTCATGTGTTTGTTGGCAATCTGTATATCTTCTTTGGAGAAATGTCTATTTAGGTCTTCTGCCCATTTTTGGATTGAGTTGTTTGGTTTTTGATATTGAGTTGCATGAGCTGCTTGTAAATTTTGGAGGTTAATACTTTGTCAGTTGCTTCATTTGCAAATATTTTCTCCCATTCTGAGGGTAGTCTTTTCGTCTTGTTTATGCTTTCCTTTGCTGTGCAAAAGCTTTTAAGTTTCGTTAGGTCCCATTTGTTTATGTTTGTTTCCATTTCTCTAGGAGGTGGGTCAAAAAGGATCTTGCTGTGATTTATGTCAGTCACAGAGTGTTCCTCCTATGTTTTCCTCTAAGAGTTTTATAGTGTCTGGCCTTACATTTAGGTCTTAATCCATTTTGAGTTTATTTTTGTTAATGGTGTTAGGGAATGTTCTAATTTCATTCTTTTACATGTAGCTTTCCAGTTTTCCCCACACCACTTATTGAAGAGGCTGTCTTTTCTCCATTATATATTCTTGCCACCTTTATCAAAAATAAGGTGACCACAGGTGTGTGGGTTTATCTCTGGGCTTTCTATTCTGTTCCATTTATCTATATTTCTGATTTTGTGCCAGTACCATACTGTCTTTTTTTATTTTGCGGTACATGGGCCTCTCACTGTTGTGGCCTCTCCTGTTGCGGAGCACAGGCTACGGATGCGCAGGCTTAGTGGCCATGGCTCGCGGGCCCAGTCGCTCTGCAGCATGTGGGATACTCCCGGATCAGGGCACGAACCTGTGTCCCCTGAATCGGCAGGCGGACTCTCAACCACTGCGCCACCAGGGAAGCCCCATACTGTCTTGATTACTGTAGCTTTGTAGTATAGTTGGTAGTCCAGGAGCCTGATTCTTCCAGCTCCGTTTTGCTTTCTCAAGATTGCTTTGGCTATTCGGGGTCTTTTGTGTTTCCATACAAATTGTGAAATTTTATGTTCTAGTTCTGTGAAAAATGCCATTGATAGTTTGATAGGGATTGCATTGAATCTGCAGATTGCTTTGGGTAATATAGTCATTTTCACAGTGTTGATTCTTACAATCCAAGAACCTGGTATATCTATCCATCTGTTTGTATCATCTTTAATTTCTTTCATCAGTGTCTTATAGTTTTCTGCATACAGGTCTTTTGTCTCCTTAGGTAGGTTTATTCCTAGGTATTTTATTCTTTCTGTTTCAGTGGTAAATGAGAGTGTTTCCTTAATTTCTTTTTCAGATTTTTCATCATTAGTGTATAGGAATGCCAGAGATTTCTGTGCATTAATTTTGTATCCTGCTACTTTACCAAATTCATTGATTAGCTCTAGTAGTTTTCTGGTAGCCTCTTTAGGATTCTCTATGTATACTATCATGTCATCTGCAAACAGTGACAGCTTTAGTTCTTCTTTTCTGATAGGGATTCCTTTTATTTCTTTTTCTTCTCTGATTGCTGTTGCTAAATCTTCCAAAACTATGTTGAATAATAGCAGTGAGAGTGGACAGTGGACAGCCTTGTCTTTTTCCTGATATTAGTGGAAATGGTTTCCATTGAGAATGATGCTGGCTCTGGTTTTGTCAGATATGGCCTTTATTATGTTCAGGTAAGTTCCCTCTATGCCTACTTTCTGGAGGGTTTTTATCATAAATGGGTGTTGAATTTTGTCAAAAGCTTTTCTCCATCTATTGAGATGATCATATGGTTTATCTCCTACAGTTGGTTAATATGGTTTATCACATGGATTGATGTGTATATACTGAAGAATCCTTGCATTCCTGGGCTAAACTCCACTTGATCATGGTGTATGATCTTTTTAATGTGTTGTTGGATTCTGTTTGCTAGTATTTTGTTGAGGTTTTTTGCATCTATGTTCATCAGTGATATTCGCCTGTAGTTTTCTTTCTTTGTGACATCTTTGTCTGGTTTTGGTGTCAGAGTGATGGTGGCCTTGTAGAATGAGTCTGTGAGTGTTCCTCCCTCTGCTATATTTTGGAAGAATTTGAGAAGGATAAGTGTTAGGTCTTCTCTAAATGTTTAATAGAATTCGCCTGTGAAGCCATCTGGTCCTGGACTTTAGTTTGTTGGAAGATTTTTTTTTTTTTTTTTTTTTGCAGTATGCGGGCCTCTCACTGTTGTGGCCTGTCCTGTTGCGGAGCACAGGCTCTGGACGTGCAGGCTCAGCGACCATGACTCCCGGGCCCAGCCACTCTGCAGCATGTGGGATCTTCCCGGACTGGGGAAGGAACCCATGTCCCCTGCATCGGCAGGTGGACTCTCAACCACTGCGCCACCAGGGAAGCCCTGTTGGAAGATTTTTAATAACAGTCTCAATTTGTATGCTTGTGATTGGTCTGTTTATATTTGTATATTTCTTCCCAGTTGAGTCTCCGAAGGTTGAGCTTTTCTTAGAATTTGTCCATTTCTTCCAGGTTGTCCATTTTATTGGCATATAGTTGCTTGTAGTAATCTCTCATGATCCTTTGTATTTCTGCAATGTCAGTTGTTACTTCTCCCTTTTCAATTTCTAATTCTACTGATTTGAGTCTTCTCCCTTTTTTTCTTTATGAGTCTGGCTAATGGTTTATCCATTTTGTTTATCTTCTCAAAGAACCAGCTTTTAGTTTTGTTGATGTTTGCTATTGTTTCCTTCATTTCTTTTTCATTCATTTCTGATCTGATGCTTATGATTTCTTTCCTCCTGCTAACTTTGGGGATTTTTTGTTCTTCTTTCTGTAATTGCTTTATGTATAAAATTAGGTTTTTTATTTGAGATGTTTCTTGTTTCTTGAGGTAGGTTGTATTGATATAATCTTCCCTCTTAGAACTGCCTTTGCTGCATCCCATAGGTTTTGAGTTGTAGTGTTTTCACTGTCATTTGTTTCTAGGTATGTTTTGATTTCCTCTTTGATTTCTTCAGTGATCTTGTGGTTATTAAGTAGTGTATTGTTTAGCCTCCATGTGTTTGTGTTTTTTACAGATTTTTTCCTGTAATTGATATCTAGTCTCATAGCACTGTGGTTGCAAAAGATGCTTGATACAATTTCAGTTTTCTTAAATTTACCATGGCTTGAGTTGTGGCCCAAGATATGATCTCTCCTGGAGAATGTTCCATGAGCACTTGAGAAGAAAGTGTATTCTGTTGTTTTTGGATGGAATGCCCTATAAATGTCCACTAAGTCCATCATCTTTAATGTATCATTTAAAGCTTGTGTTTCCTTATTTATTTTCATTTTGGATGATCTGTCCATTGGTGAAAGTGAGGTGTTACAGTCCCCTACTATGATTGTGTTACTGTTGATTTTCCCTTTTATGGCTGTTAACATTTGCCTTATGTATTGAGGTGCTCCTGTGTTGAGTGCATAAATATTTACAGTTGTTATATCTTCTTGGATTGATCCCTTGGTCATTATGTAGTATCCTTCTTTGTCTCTTGTTATAGTCTTTGTTTTAAAGTCTATTTTGTTTGATATGAGAATTGCTACTCCAGCTTTCTTTTGATTTCCATTTGCATGGAATATCTTTTTCCATGCCCTCATTTTCAGTCTGTACGTGTTCCTAGGTCTGAAGTGGGTCTCTTGTAGACAGCATATATATGGGTCTTGTTTTTGTATCCATTCAGCCAGTATGTGTCATTTCGTTGGAGCATTTAATCCATTTACATTTAAGGTAATTATTGATATGTATGTTCCTATTACTGTTTTCTTAATTGTTTTGCGTTTGTTATTGTACGTCTTTTCCTTCTCTTGTGTTTCCTGCCTAGAGAAGTTCCTTTAGCATTTGTTGTAAAGCTGGTTTGGTGGTGCTGAATTCTCTTAGCTTTTGCTTGTGTTTAAAGGTTTTAATTTCTCCGTCGAATCTGAATGAGATCCTTGCTAGTTATAGTAATCTTGGTTGTAGTTTTTCCCTTTCATCACTTTAAATATGGCCTACCACTCCCTTGTGGCTTGCAGAGTTTCTACTAAAATATCAGCTGTTAACCTTATGGGGATTCCCGTGTACTCTAATTGTTGCTTTACCCTTGCTGCTTTTAATATTTTTTCTTTGTAATTAATTTTTGATAGTTTGATTAATATGTGTCTTGGCGAGTTTCTTCTTAGATTTATCCTGTATGGGACTCTCTGCGCTTCCTGGACTTGATTGACTATTTCCTTTCCCATATTAGGAAAGTTTTCAACTATAATCTCTTCAAATATTTTCTCAGTCCCTTTCTTTTTCTTCTTCTGGGACCCCTATAATTCGAATGTTGGTGTGTTTAATGTTGTCCCAGAGGTCTCTGAGATTGTCCTCAATTCTTTTCATTCTTTTTTCTTTATTTTGGTCTGTGGTAGTTGTTTCCACTATTTTATCTTCTAGGTCACTTATCCGTTCTTCTGCCTCAGTTATTCTGCTGTTGATTCCTTCCAGAGAATTTTTATTTCATGTATTGTGTTGTTCATCATTTTTTGTTTGCTCTTTAGTTCTTCTAGTTCCCTGTTAAACATTTCTTGTATTTTTCCATTCTGTTTCCATCATTTTGGATCATTTTTACTATCATTATTCTGGATTCTTTTTCAGGTAACCTGCCTATTTCCTCTTCATTTGTTTGGTCTGCTGGGTTTTTACCTTGCTCCTTCATCTGCTGTGTGTTTCTGTTTCTTTTCATTTCACTTAACTTACTGTATATGGGGTCTCCTTTTTGCAGCTGCAGGTTCGTAGTTCCCGTTGTTTTTGGTGGCGGCCCCCAGTGGCTAAAGTTGGTTCAGTGGGTTGTGTAGGCTTCCTGGTGGAGGGGACTAGTCCCTGTGTTCTGGTGGGTGAGGCTGGATCTTGTCTTTCTCGTGGGCAGGGCCGCGTCTGGTGGTGTGTTTTGTGGTGTCTGTGGCCTTATTATGATTTTAGGAAGCCTGTCTGGTAATTGGTGGTGTTGTGTTCCTGTCTTGCTAGTTTTTTGGCATAGGGTTTCCAGCAGTGTAGCTTGCTGGTCGTTGAGTGGATCTGGGTCTTTGCATTGAGATGGAGATCTCTGAGAGAGCTTTCGCCATTTGATATTACGTGGAGCCGGGAGGTCTCTGGTGGACCAATGTCCTTACCGTGGATCTCCCACCTCAGAGGCACAGTCCTGACCCCCGGCCAGAGCACCAAGACCCTGTGAGCCACACACCTCAGAAGAAAAGGGAGAAAGAAAGAAAGAAAGAAAAAAGAATAATAAAATAAAGTTATTAAAATAAAAAATTGTTATTAAAAATTATAAAATAGAAAAATAATTTTAAAAAAAAGAAAGAAGAGAGCAACCAAATGAAACAACAAATCCACCAGTGATAATAAGTGCTAAAGCCTATACTAAAAAATATAAAAAATAAGAAACGGACAGACAGAACCCTAGGGCAAATGGTTAAAATAAAGCTATACAGACAAAATCACACAAAGAAGCATACACATACAGACTCATAAAAAGAGAAAAAGGAAAAAATATATATAAGAAAAGAATAAAAAAGAAGGAAGAGAGCAACCAAATCAATAAACAAGTCTACCAATGATAATAAATTGTAAATACTAAACTAAGATAAACATAAAGCCAGGAACAAATTAGATGCAGAAAACAAACTCTAAGTCTACAGTTGCTCCCAAAGTCCACTGCCTCAATTTTGGGATGATTCGTTGTCTATTCAGGTATTCCACAGATGCAGGGTACACATCAAGTTGATTGTGGATATATAATCCGCTGCTCCAGAGGCTGTTGTGAAATATTTCCCTTTCTCTTCTTTGTTCTCGCAGCTCCTGGGGTTCAGCTTCGGATTTGTCCCTGCCTCTGCTTGTAGGTCGCCTGAGGGCATTAGTTCTTCACTGAGACAGGACGGGGTTAAAGTAGCAGCTGATTCTGGGGCTCTGGCTCACTCAAACCCGGGGAAGGGAAGGGTACGGAATGCGGGGCAAGCCTGTGGTGGCAGAGCCTGGTGTGACCTTGCAACAGCGTGAGGCATGCCTTGTGTTCTTCCAGGGAAGTTGTCCCTTGATTACGGGACCCTGGCAGTGGCGGGCTGCACAGGCTCCTGGGAAGGGAGGTGTGGATAGTGACCTGTGCTTGCACACAGGCTTCTCGGTGGCTGCATCAGCAGTGTTAGCATTTCATGCCCATCTCTGGTGTCCGCACTGATAACCGTGGCTCGCGCCCATCTCTGGAGCTCTTTTGGGTGGTGCTCTGAAGCCTCTCTCCTCGCGCACCCCGAAACAATGGTCTTTTTCCTCTTAGGCAGGTCTAGACTTTTTCCCGGACTCCCTCCTGGCTAGCTGTGGCACACTGGCCCCCTTCAGGCTGTGTTCACGCAGCCAACCCCAGTCCTCTCCCTGGGTCTGCCCTCCAAAGCCCGAGCCTCAGCTCCCAGCTCCCGCCTGCACCGGTGGGTGAGCAGACAAGCCTCTCGGGCTGGTGAGTGCTGGTCGACACCGATCCTCTGTGCGGGAATCTCTCCGCTTTGCCCTCTGCACCCCTGTTGCTGCACTCTGCTCCATGGCTCTGAAGCTTCCCCATGCCGCCCAACCCCCATCTCCGCCCTTGAAGGGGCTTCCTAGTGTGTGGAAACTTTTCCTCCTTCCCAGCTCCCTCCCAGAGGTGCAGGTCCTGTCCCTATTCTTTTGTCTCTGTTTTTTCTTTTGCCCTCCCCAGGTATGTGGGGAGTTTCTTGCCTTTTGGGAAGTCTGAGGTCTTCTGCCAGCGTTCTGTAGGTGTTCTATAGGAGTTGTTCCACATGTAGATGTATTTATGATTAATTTGTAGGGAGGAAGGTGATCTCCACATCTTACTCCTCTGCCATCTTGAAGGTCTCTGAGATATTTGTTTTAAATATTTGCTCTCATGCAGTCTTTCTCAGGAAGTTAGTGGAAGGTGGGCTCTACCAAAGTGAGGACATAAACCAAGAATTAGGAAGGTATAGGATCTAGTAAACATGAGCTGTAATAGAAAAGAAAGGCAAAGGAATTCCTAGGATAGCCCAGAGGGTCTGTGGAGGTTAGAGCAGGGGAACAAGATTTCTATGGGGCATAACCACAGGAAGAAACAAATTATCTTACAGGGTTGACTTTAAGAAAAATTGAATTTAGAATGTCTTCTCCTTTTTTTTCTTGTTGTTGTTGCTGTACGCGGGCCTCTCACTGTTGTGGCCTCTCCCGTTGCGGAGCACAGGCTCTGGATGCACAGGCTCAGTGGCCGTGGCTCATGGGCCCAGCCACTCCGCGGCATGTGGGATCTTCCCGGACCGGAGCACGAACCCGTGTCCCCTGCATCGGCAGGCGGACTCTCGACCACTGCGCCACCAGGGAAGCCCTAGAATGTCTTTAGAGCTCTTGGAATGTGGGGGAAGATTTAACCAGAGATTGAAAAAGAACAATAAAGTCCATGGAAATCAACTTTAGAAAAAAGAAAAGTTATTACAGAAAGGAAATATAATCATAGTATAATGCTTTAATCAGAAAGCAATATTTACTTAGTCATTATGAAAACAATTATGGTAATAGCCCCAAATTATGTTTCAACCATCTGGGATGGAGAAGTTGAAGTAGGTATAAATTCTCATACCATGTAGGATACCAAAATATCAGTATATACACATGATTTAGAAGTATGGAGTTAAATATAAGAAGCAGAAGCTGAATGAGTGTAATGTGGTTATATATGGGAATGGGAGAGCCTTGATGAGGTGACCAGGAGAGAGTATGCTACAGGATGGCTGTATTTGAAGTCTTTTAGCACTACTTGACTAAGTGCATGTATTACTTAGATAAAAATAATAAGAAAAAGAAATCTCAGAAGTAGAGGAAATCTGACACTTTTTATACTTAGACTTTCCTGAACAGTGTTCTTTCACACTTTCATTTCTTTGCACATTTGCTTTACTCTTTCTGAAATGCTGTTTTTCCTTTTGTCTTCCTGGACAAATCTTACTCATTCCATATGATTTGGCTGAAGTGAAGCCATCCATGATCTTCCTGAACAGAGTTAGGGTCTCCCTTCTTGGTGCTACAGATTTTTGTGCAAACTTCTTTTATATCGTTTATCTTTTGGCTGGTATTTGTTTGCATGCTTATCTCCCTTCTGAGACTGTCAGCAGCTTGAGAGTTGGGGAGTGGTGTTTTTAATTTTTGCCTCCTCTGCAGTACTTAGCATAGCGCCTAATCATAGCAGGTGCTCAGTGAAAGTTGAATGAAGAATGGATGTAGGATATAGATAGGAAACCTGTGTTCAGGTCTAGCTTTTGCCTTTGCCCCTTATCTTAATAAAAGCATTTTAATTATTGGTGTCTTCGGTTCCTCTTGGAAAAACCGGATGTGATGAGCTTCAAGGTCTCTATGAATTTGAAAATCTGTTATTCTTTTTTATTAATTGCCCTAAAATTGCAATTAAAATTCTATGTATAATAAGATTACTTCCTACATCTTTATCCTTTCTAGCTTTTATTGAAATTTGTAATTATTTTGTAATTTCACTTAAAAAAAAATCTATTTTCTCTATAGACTGTAAGCTTTCAGAAGACATGTCTGTCCTGTCCACCATTGTTTCCTAGTGTTTTTTTCCAGTTGAAATATAATTGACTTAGTATATTAGTTTCAGGTGTACAATATCATGATTCGATTTTTTTATACATTGCAAAATGACCACCATGAAAAGTCTAGTTATCATCTGTCATCATCCAAAATTATTATAATATTATTGACTATATTCCCTATGCTGTATATTACATCCCTGTGGTTTATTTATTTTATAACTAGAAGTTTGTACCTCTTAATCTCCCTCACCTATTTCACTCATACTCCCATCTCCCTCCCCTCTGGTAACCACCAGTTTGTTCTCTGTATCTATGAGTCTGTTCCTATTTTGTTATGTTTATTTGTTTTGTTTTTTAGATTCCACATATAGGTGAAATCATATGGTACTTGTCTTTCTGTGTCTGACTTATTTCACTTAACCTTATACCCTCTAGGTCCATCCATGTTGTCGCAAATGCCAAGATTTCATTTTTTTAATGGTTGAGTAATATTCCATTGTATATTATATACCACATTTCTGTATCCATTCATGTAGTTCTAGACAATTAGATTGCTTCCATATCTTGGCTGTTGTAAACAATGCTGCAATGAATGTAGGGGTGCATGTATCTTTTCAAATTAGTGTTTTTGTTTTTAGAAAAATACTCAGAAGTGGAATTGCTAGATCGTATGATAGTTATATTTTTAACTTTTTTGAGGAACTTCCATACGCTTTTCCATAGTGGCTGCACCAATTTACATTACCACCAACAGTGCAAGAGGGTTCCCTTGTTTCCGCATCCTCGCCAGCACTTGTCATTTGTTGTCTTTTTCCTAATAGCTGTTCTGACAGGAGTAGGTGATATCTCCTTGTGGTCCCAGGTTTGTTAGAGAGACTTGCATGTAGAGACACAGAGTAAGCATTTGTTTAGTAAATATATCCTGACATTAATTTTATGGGTGCTCTGAAGATCCCACTGTTCTTCCAGACATTTTAGAAAAATACCTTTAAGTCAAAATCTAATTACTGAGATTTGTCCTTGTTAGCTATTATGTAATATCACTTCTGTCTGCATACTTGGTTTTCCATTTTCTATGTATTCAGTGCTATTTCACTCGTTTAATTACTTCTTCAAAATTTCTTTCTTTCATGAGGCCTTTCTGAGTTAATCTCTTCTTCCAAGTCTCAGCATCTTAGTGTTTGATAGTTGTGGTTTATATAAGGCTTTTTTTTTCCCTGAGTTAAACTGTAAATGATTTGGGGCAGAGTTTTTGTGGCTTGATAAAACACTCTATACATTTTAATGAGTCAAATCTAAATGATTCAACTCTACAAGCTGCCTTTCCCTTGAATACATACAAGTAAAAAGTCAAGGACTTGTCAAAATTTATTTTAGATTTTGCCAAATCTGACATTTTGAAATGCAGCTTAAATGTTTAACCAAATACCAAACATCACTGCATTTATTCCTCTCCTGCTGTAAGTTGCAATTTGGCAAGAAACTGAATGAAAGTATTTTTCTAAACTATTAGGTATCTTCTAAACAATTTGTAGCCTTTAACAGTAGTCTCTTATTTCCCTGGCTCTATGTTCAAATTCTAAAATATTCATTGTCATTATTCCAACTTTGTGCAGCACCTTCAAGTCATTCACCTATCTGCATCTCCTCGCTGCCATCTTCTCTCTTCCTCTTTCAGTGCCTTGAGTGACTAAGTGAGTTAGGCTATAGGTTGATTCAAGGGAATGTGAAGAAGGAATGGATCTAACTCTTTCTGAGTACTTACTATGTGCTTCAAAGAAGACACATATCAAATACCTGCTGTGTATTCGGCATTGCGTCAAGTGCTGTATGTGTAGTTAAATTCTCACAGCAGTCTTGTGATGTTAGTTTTATTTCCCCCATTTTACTGACACTCTTTGAAGAATAAGCAATTTGTCCAGTTATAAAACTTGTAAGTTTAGAGTGAGGACTTGAAACCAGGTCTTTCTAGAGCAGCATGCCTCCTGCCTTCCTTGCATGTCAGATACTCTCTGAGAACTTCAATAGCATATATTTATGCTAATACTATTTGAATTAAGCCTTTTTTTTTTTTAAGGTTGATGATGTCAGAGATTTCTCTTGACCTCAGCTATGTAATTTTTAGTTTTATAATGGCTAATATTTCATTAATATTAAGCTGAGAGTGTTTGTAAATATATTGAGTGAGAGAATAAGGATTCCAAAAGATTTTGACAGCATTCAATGAAAAACTAAACTTCAAGGATAAAATTTAGTAGGAACAAATGTTAGTTATTGTGTGCAGGCCCCAAAAAAACAATTGCACAGGTGCAGAATTGGTGAGATGTCGCTTGGCAACAGTTCTTATGGGATGCTGATGGGATTTTATCTTGATAAGCTCAATGTAAGTAGTGATATGATTAAGCTGTTCTTTGGCTGCATTAAAGAAACAATAGTAACTAGAATTAGGGAGGTGAAAAATCTCAGTTTATTTTATTCTAAATTCTGTTCAGATTGTACCTGAAATAGCAGTATGGTTTAGGCAGAATTTAAAGAGTTATGTGGACATAACAAGGTAAATTTAGCCTGGGAGATTCACAGAGATGGGTAGTAGGTCCTACTTGTGTTCCTGGAACAAAACTGTGTTAATCAAAGTTCTCCAGAGAAACAGAACCAACAAGATATACGTATGTATATAGGAAGAGAAATTTATTTTAAAGAATTTGTGATTGTAGAGGCTTGGCTAGACAAAAATCCTCAGGATAGACGAGTATGCTTTAGAATGAGGGAAGAGTTGCAATTCGAGTCCAAAGTTGGTCTGCTGACAAAATTCCCTCTTCTTCCCGGGAGGTCAGTCTTTTCTATTAAGGCTTTCAACTGATTGGATGAGGCCCTTCCACATTATGGAAGGTATTCTGCTTTCCTCAAAGTCTACTCATTTAAATACTAATATGTAAAAAATACTTTCACAGAAATGTCTAGAATAATCTTTGACCAAATATCTGGGTACTGTGGCTTAGTTAGGTTAACACATGTTAACCATAACAACATTCTTGAATGAATGAGTGAATTAAAAAAGAACATTCTTGACTGAATTAATAAAAAATGATCTCTTTTTGGCTGCATTGGGTCTTTGTTGCTGCGTGCAGGCTTTCTCTAATTGCGGCGAATGGGGGCTACTCTTCATTGCAGTGCACTGACTTCTCATTTGGTGGCTTCTCTTGTTGTGGAGCACGGGTTCTAGGCATGTGGGCTTCAGTAGTTGCAGCACGTGGGCTTAGTAGTTGTGGCTCGAGGGCTCTAGAGCGCAGGCTCAGTAGTTGTGGTGTACAGGGTTAGTTGCTCTGCGGCATGTGGGGTCTTCCTGGACCAGGAATCCAACCCGTGCCCCCTGCCTTGGTGGGCAAATTCTTAACCACTGCACCACCAGGGAAGTCCCAAAAATAATCATTCTTGAATGAATGAATTAATAAAAATGAATGAAGGATATGTAGACAGTTGAAGGAGATGGATATGTATAGCTGGAAAAGAGAAGACTCAGGAAGAAAGTAATGGCCATCTTTAAATATTTGAAGGACTCGAGATATTAGGTATAGGTGAAGGCAGGGATGAGTCTTGAGGCAGAAAACAGGGGGATAGATAGAAAGTTTATATACGGAACAATTGAACCTATTCTGCAATTCCTTTGCGCATCATTACCTAGCAGTTACTTTCCAGGTAGGAGATTCTTCTCTGAAAGAATTGAATGACTCTAAAGAAAAGGTTTCCATATACTGATACCTGAACGTCCTCCAATACAGGTTACCTCCCAACCCAATCATCCGAAAGTGAAGCCCTTATATCAATTATTTCCCTCATGCCCACAAAACTTGTAATCAGCATTGTAGTGTTTTATCTTTAAAAACAAATACGGGGACTTCCCCGGTGGCGCTCTGGTTAAGAATCCACCTGCCTGAATTCTATCAAACATTTAGAGAAGAGCTAACACCTATCCTTCTCAAACTCTTCCAAAATATAGCAGAGGGAGGAACACTCCCAAACTCATTCTACAAGGTCACCATCACCCCGATACCAAAACCAGACAAAGATGTCACAAAGAAAGAAAACTACAGGCGAATATCACTGATGAACATAGATGCAAAAATCCTCAACAAAATACTAGCAAACAGAATCCAACAACACATTAAAAGGATCATACACCATGATCAAGTGGGGTTTATTCCAGGAATGCAAGGATTCTTCAATATACGCAAATCAATCAATGTGATACACCATATTAACAAGTTGAAGGAGAAAAACCATATGATCATCTCAATCGATGCAGAGAAAGCTTTTGACAAAATTCAACACCCATTTATGATAAAAACCCTCCAGAAAGTAGGCATAGAGGGAACTTTCCTCAACATAATAAAGGCCATATATGACAAATCCACAGCCAACATCGTCCTCAGTGGTGAAAAACTGAAACCATTTCCACTAAGATCAGGAACAAGACAAGGTTGCCCACTCTCGCCACTATTATTCAACATAGTTTTGGAAGTTTTAGCCACAGCAATCAGAGAAGAAAAAGAAATAAAAGGAATCCAAATTGGAAAAGAAGAAGTAAAGCTGTCACTGTTTGCAGATGACATGATACTATGCATAGAGAATCCTAAAGATGCTACCAGAAAACTACTAGAGCTAATCAATGAATTTGGTAAAGTAGCAGGATACAAAATTAATGTACAGAAATCTCTGGCATTCCTATATACTAATGAAGAAAAATCTGAAAGTGAAATTAAGAAAACACTCCCATTTACTATTGCAACAAAAAGAATGAAATATCTAGGAATAAACCTACCTAAGGAGACAAAAGACCTGTATGCAGAAAATTATAAGACACTGATGAAAGAAATTAAAGATGATACAAATAGATGGAGAGATATACCATGTTCTTGGATAGGAAGAATCAACATTGTGAAAATGACTCTACCACCCAAAGCAATCTACAGATTTAATGCAATCCCTATCAAACTACCAATAGAATTTTTCACAGAACTAGAACAAAAAATTTCACAATTTGTATGGAAACACAAAACACCCCGAATAGCTAAAGCAATCTTGAGAACGAAAAATGGAGCTGGAGGAATCAGGCTCCTAGACTTCAGACTATACTACAAAGCTACAGTAATCAAGACAGTATGGTACTGGCACAAAAACAGAAATATAGATCAATGGAACAGGATAGAAAGCCCAGAGATAAACCCACACACATATGGTCACCTGATCTTTTTTTTTTTTTTTTTTTTTTGAGGTACGTGGGCCTCTCACTGCTGTGGCCTCTCCCATTGCGGAGCAACAGGCTCCAAACGCGCAGGCTCAGTGGCCATGGCTCACGGGCCCAGCCGCTCTGCGGCATGTGGGATCCTCCCAGACCAGGGCATGAACCCATGTCCCCTGCATCAGCAGGCGGACTCTCAACCACTGCGCCACCAGGGAAGCCCCTCAGACTTCTTTAAATACCAGATAAATAACCCAATTTTTTGGAGGTCATTTTCCATAAACAGACTTGAATTAAGGGCTGTTATGAGTCCATGAGGCCAAACTATTAAGGATGTTAAAATATTACTGGAGTAGATTACAAACATGGCAGTAGCAACTTCCCTGGCGGTCCAGTGGTTAAGACTCTGTGCTTCCACTGCAGGGGGGGCGCCTGTTCGATCCCTGCTCAGGGAACTAAGATCCTGCATGCTGCATGGCGAGGCCAAAAATAAATAAATAAATAAAGCCACCATTATGGGACTCCTGTGGCGGTCCAGTCGTTAAGACTCCACACTCCCACTGCAGGGGTTGTCGGTTTGATCCCTGGTTGGGGAGCTAAGATCCCATATGCCGCATGACGTGGCCAAAAAAAGAAAAAAAATTAAAAGAAACATGGCAGTAGTTAGCTTAGTTTTCCATAATGTGGCAAAGAATATAGATTTGAAGGGGAAACCAAATTATTTGCCTAAGATACCGATATGCCTATCTGGCTCTGTCAGTTTCTCAAGCTGTCTAATAGCTCATCAACACTGATGCTCCTTGCCTAAAATTTTCTGGGAGCACAGTGTGATGGTGTGGGAGAATGGAAAGATCACTAAGCAGAGGGTCAAGAGGCATAAGCTGTGGGTTTAACTGTGGACTTTGCCTTAGTTGTCTCTGCAAATTCTAAATTTGGGGAAAACGAGTAGAGGAAAGCTACAGTTGCTCTCTGTCTATAGTAGCTCAGGATCTAGGCAGTTTAGAACTAACACACTAGTGTCTTCAGCCCGTTCTGCTTTGGGAAGCTAATGATGGTATCCAAGCATGGAGACGTTCCTATATGCAAAACACTGTATCAGGATTTTAAAATATATTATTTATTTGTTTATTTAAAATTGGAACATAGTTGCTTTACAATGTTGTGTTAGTTTCTGTTGTACAATGAAGTAAATCAGCTATATGTATACATATATCCCCTCCCTCTTGGACCTCCCTCCCCCCCATCTAGGTCATCACAGAGTACCGAACTGAGCTCCCTGTGCTATACAGCAGGTTCCCACTAGCTGTCTATTCCTGACAGCTGTCCAAGGTAGATTATGTTATTCTCATTTCACAGGACAGGAAGCTGTCTCACAGGTTAAACATTTGCCCAAAGTCAAATGGCTAGTAATTGAAAAATCTAAATTCAAATCTCAGTCCTGTAACTCCAAAGCTCATGCTTTTTCTTTCTTCAAGAGAAGCTTAGAATCTATATAAAATCTGTTATTCATTTTTGTATCCTATTGTCTGACTCAGTATCTGTCACAGAGTAAGCTAGGAGGAAAGATTAGTGAAGGAAACAATGTGAACAAAGGCACGAGGTATGAAAGCTCAGGTATATTCCACATAATAATATGTAGTCCAGTGGTTTGAACATAGAGTATGTGAAAGAGATTATATGATGTCATTTTGAAAGTTAGATTGAGGTGGGATCATGAAACCCTTTGATGATTAGGTCAAAGGATTTTAGATATTTTCAGTAGTCATTGTGAAGCCCCTGAAGATTTTTGAGCATTGAAGTGGCAGGAGCACAGTTGTGCTGTAGGAATGTTAATTTTGGTAATAGTGGATAGAATGAATTGGGGGTTAAGAGATTAAAGGCAAGGAGACCAGCTAGGTGTTTGCAACAAATTAGGAGAGAGGGCTTGAGAATCCAAACTTTGGGATGGATTAGAGTGGAATTGGAAAAGGGGATATACTTTTGATAAATATTTTGCTATTATACTTTAAGTTAGCAATACCTTGATATGATGGCAGGGAAAGAAGGATCACTTTGAAATTTAAAGCTTAAAAGATTGGGAGAATGACAACATGCCAACCACAGGGAAAAAGTCAAGGGGTGGAACCATTTTTCCCAAATTAGGGAAAAATGAGTTTAGTTTGCAGGGTTGTTGAGTTGGAGGTGCAAAGGAGATCATTGGCAGAGCCTGGAAATGCATGATTGGACTTTGGAGAAAGGTCAAGGATTGATAAAGAAATTTGAGAGGCACCCACATAGAAAACCAGCAAAAGGAAAAAATCACTATCTAGAGGTCAGCCTATATATGAATGAATGGTACAGCCTACATGGAATACGGTGTTAATTGTTAGTTGCTAACAAGGACTGCCTCTCTATTCCTCGTGACAGCTGGGTCTAGGGATGGAGAATTCTGTACCATACTGTTCTTTCCATCTGGTCTAGGAATACTGGGTGAGCTCTCTGAAGACATTTGTTAAGAATTGATAACTAAATTCAAGGGAGATGAATCCTGTTTTTCCTTCTCCTTGTCAGTTTCTCCACCTTTACATTGTCTTTCTTTCACTCCCCTTCTACCCTACTAGTTTCTGTATTCTCTCACTTATTTATTCAGTACAAATTTTTGGTGGTATGGTGTAAGAGAAAAATAGAATGGATTGCAGCATTTGGATGTTGAGTGGGAAGATGAAAGCAGTGCATGAGAATAATTTATTATTCTGTATTAAAGATCCTAGCATTTCCCCACACTTGAATTGTACTTTATATCTTTGATAACTGAACGGCATTCATCGTATCTAGTTGCATTAAGAGACATATGAACAAGCTGGACTAGTCAGCATCATAGAAAACATGAGACAATTTTTAGGACATGTTTGCCTCGGCAGAATAATAGCACCTTTGTTCAGGTGACTATTAGAGAGACAAAAATAAAAATATTTAAAAACATAGGAGCTGGGTTTTTTAGCTGTCTTAAGTCTACCTTTGTGTTTTTATTTATTGTTATCATGTAAATAAGACAGATGTTCTGCTTTAAATGTTGCCTTAGAAAAAAATTCAGCGCTGATTTTGACTATTGGAGAGCGTTTCGTGTTTTTCCACTCTGAAACTTGTTCTGTGCTTTCTTTTTTTAAAAAATAATCCGTTTACAAATACGGTCCTGAAATGCTTTGTTTCCTTTTTTATGCATAAGAGCATGCTCATTGGAACCATATTGTGTGTGAAGATAGTCACTTGTTCCATTTTGTGCACCCGATGGTGAGCAGAAAATCTTTTTAACCTCTTTCTTTGTAAAAGTGATTTATACAACACCACTTCAGAATTCAGTGTTAACAGTAAAATTAATTCTAGAGCTATTACAATGAAGAATAAGAGAAAACCCACTATGTTAAAAGTGAATAATGCGTTTATTTTCACCTTGGCTCCACTCCCCACCAGCTTCTTATTTGGCTACTGAAAGGGATGCAGTAAGATTCCCCAAAAGTGTTAATTCTTTTTCTGGAGCTGGTCCAGTAGCATGTCAAAAGAATTTTGAAAACATTCGCTTATGTTTAACAGCTTTAGAATACGTAATAGGATGTATTAATATGCTTTTAAAAGGAGCGTGGGTAGATCATGAAGAACATAAAAGAAGTGTGTGAACTGCTTTATTGTTGTTCATGATTAACATTGTTTGCATGTGAACAGATTTAATTGTTTACAAAATCTGTATAATATTATGAACAGAATGGGATGATGGGGGAGGGAGACATAAAAGCTTTTAGCCTGATTATGATTCATAGATGTTCCTCTAATAAATAGCTTTCCCTATATAATCTGAGAGAAAAATAGCAATGAAAACAATTCGCTGCTTATAGACAACTAAAAATAATTATATCAATTCTATATTTTTAATTGTATGTTAACCTGGTTCAGGAGAGTAACAAGACTCTTTAGAAAATGAATAAGGTGTCTACAGATTCTTTAGGAGGATCAGTGACAGGGTAACTAGATATCCTTTTTTTAAAGAAATTGCCCTTCTTAAAAATTTGATTTACTCTCCAAAGGAATTTTTCTTCTTTTATTTTAAGTTGTTATATGAAAAGAATAGGAAAGATATAACTATCTTTTTTTTTGGGGTGGGGGGTGCCTCATCACAGAGTTGAGTTTATTATATTCCTCAGTTCATGGTACAATCAATAGCCGCATTCTCTCTTTTAAAATTTTATTATTATTTTACTGTTTATAACTTAATACACAACTTACGTTTCCAATTCCTTTTACAGGTTCTCACTTTACGTTGGTCAGATATGTATGGGTGGGTCTTTAATAATAGGTAGAGTTGCATTGTTCAGGGAATGTGCCTAACTGTTGTGGTAGTCTGATCGCTCTAATCTCTAGTCTCACACACTTTTAAACCATTCTCCAAGTGTCCTCCAGAGAGATGTTTCTAAAATATAAATTTGATCATGTCAGTTGACTACTTAAGATTCTTGACAGACTTTCCCTTTCTTTAAGAGACTCTTCATAAGTTAAATCCCTGTTGTTCCTCCCAACCATCTCTTATCAAACTCCCCACCTTCTTCACTAAACTTATTACATTTTTGCTGAAGATCCCATGATGGTTCATGACCCTGGCCTTTGCACAAAGTCTTCCTTCTGTTTGTATAATCTGTCACCAACCTTATGCCTCCCTCTACTCTACCTGGAAAATCATTTTTTTTGTCTTCATGACACAACTCAAATGCTCATCTTCTTTTATTATGAGGCTTCCTCCAGACTTTTGTAGGCTGATTTGGTCTGTATCATTTGCCTTTGCGTCTTCACTGAACCTGAAATAGAATTTTGTCATAATACCTGTAACACTTCTTTTTTTTTAATTTCTATATCTAAAAGAGAAAGGGAAACTCTCTTAGTCAACTTTTTAAGCCAAGTAGTGTTTCCAGATTCCCCCCCGAATATTAATCTTTGGGACTCAGGAATGAGAAATTGTAGTTCTTAGGAATTCTTGAGAATTCCTGAAATCATAAGTTGTTCTTAAAATATTTCCAGCAGTCTTTATACGCTATATTTATTATTATGAATACCTTAAAAATTTGTTTAGTATATGAAAAATATTAAGTTTAGTAGTGTTTATAAAGAACCATAACCTCCAGTGAATATTCAAACACAAGAAAATACCAGTGAATAGTTACTGGGCTTTTCGAATTATATAACATTCAGATCTCCTAGGAAAGATAACAGTACCACAAAGAACCACATGTCACATTGCCAAAGTAAGGACTTATTTTGCTTCCAAAACCTGTTATTCCTTGAAACACTATTCATAAGATTTGTATAAAGTATATTATGCACATAAATGTATTTATATTTATTTTATTTGCAATAGTGATTCATTGTTGGCAACCAACAGGGCCATGAACATACACTTAAAAATTTTTTTTAAATTGAAGTATAGTTGATTTATAGTATTATATTAGTTTCAGTTGTACAACATAGTGATTCAATATTTTTATAGATTATACTCCATTTAAAGTATTAGAAAACAATGGCTATATTTCCCTGTGTTGTACAATATATCCTTGTTGCTTATTTATTTAATACATAGTAGTTTGTAACTCTGAATCCCTTACCCTATCTTTCCCCTACTCACTTCCTTCTCCTCACTGGTAACCACTAGTTTGTTCTTGTTCTCTATATCTATGACTCTGTTTCTGTTCTGTTATATAATTCATTTGTTTTAGTTTTTAGATTCCACATGTGATTGATAACATAGAGTGTTTGTCTTTCTCTATTTCACTAAACATAATACCCTCTAGGTCTATCCATGTTACTGCAAATGGCAGAATTTCATTCTTTTCTATGGTTGAATAATTTTCCATTATATGTATATACCACCTCTTATTTATCCATTCATCTGTTGATGGACACTTGGGTTGCTTCTACATCTTGACTGTGGTAAATAATGTTGCTGTGACAATTGAGGTGCATGTATCTTTTCAAATTAGTGTTTTCATTTTCTTTGGATATATACCCAGCAGTGGAATTGCTGGATCATATGGTAGTTCTATTTTTAGTTTCTTGAGGAACTCCCACACTGTTTTCCATAGTGGCTGCACCAACTTATAGTCCCACTAACAGTGTACTAGGGTTCCCTTTTTTCCACATCCTCGCCAACATTGGTTATTTATAGACTTTTTGATGATAGCCACTTTGACAGGTATGAGGTGATGTCTCATTGTGGTTTTGATTTGCATTTCTTTGATGACTAGTGATGTTGAGAATTTTCTCATGTGCCTGTTAGCTACCTGTTTATCTTCTTGGGAAGAATGTTCAGGTCTTTCGCCCATTTTGGTGGGGGTGTGGGATAGTCTGTAAACAACAGAAATTTATTCTCACAGTTCTGGAGGCTAGGAAATCTAAGGTCAAGGTGCCTGCATATTTGGTGTCTGGTGAGGACCCCTTCCTGGTCCATTGACAGCCTTTTCTCCCTGTGTTCTCACACAGACAGAAAGGGTGAGGGGGCTTTCTGGGGGCACTAATCCCATTCATGAGGGCTCCACCCTTGTGATCTAATCAACTCCCAAAGGCCCCACCTCCAAATACCCTCACATTGGAGATTAGGTTTCAGAATATGAATTTGGGGGGACACACATTATTTATTCAGTCTGTAGCAAATAGCAAGCACTTATACAGTATCTACTGTATGCCAGATTTTGTTTTAGGTAGTTTGCATGGATTCTCCAGTGTCCAGCCCTGGTGGTCAATAACTCAGTAAGTCTTGGGAGGTGCATATTGAGGTGGAGAACAGAAGGCAGAGGGGTTGATGGGACTTGGTGAATGGGTTTATTTAGGAAGAAGGGTCAAAGAGCATGGTCCTGAAATGCCAGTCCATGAACCTGTTACCACTCTCATCTAGGTGCCCTTGTGAACTTTAAACCTGGCAGCAGGGCTTCCCTGGTGGTGCAGTGGTTGAGAATCTGCCTGCCAAAGCAGCGGACATGGGTTTGAGCCCTGGTCTAGGAAGATCCCACATGCCGTGGAGCAACTAAGCCCGTGCACCACAACTACTGAGCCTGAGCACCTGGAATCCGTGCTCTGCAACAAGAGAATCCACCGCAGTAAGAACACTGAATACCGCAACAAAGAGTAGCCCCCACTCGCCACAACTAAAGAAAGCCCATGCACAGTAACGAAGACCCAATGCAGCCAAAAGTAAATAAATAAATAAATTTATAAAAAATAAAAAAACTGGCAGCAGTGGGGATTCCAATGAAGGGAGGACTGGGAGGCAGAGGGGCAGAGTGGTTGGTGGAGGTGAGCTGGACCTGAGTCCCAGGCCATGTCCACCTTCTTGGCCCCAACCATGAGCAGGGGGAGAGGGTGTTAGGTAGTGCCTCTTGGACCCATCTTTTTCACCGTGAGTCTTCCTGCAACTCAGGCTGGGCTTTTTATTCTCAGAATGCTTTCATGAAACTTAAATCCATTAGTAAATTTAGAGAGTAGGGAGAGGGACAGTCAGCTACATTATAAAGAGGAGGCTGCTGTCCAGGTTAGAATTTAGTCTCTGACTATGGTGTTGAAGGTGGATCTTACAGAACACATGCTCATACACAGATCAGATGCACATTCACACACAGACACGGACTCACACAGACTCACATTCTTATACTCCTGCAAATCTCACACTCATACACAGTCACAGACCTGCACAAAACACACATATTCACACACTCATTTATACCCATGTGCTCATACATGTACACACTCACAATCCTGCCTAGTTTTTAAACTGTTTTTTTTGATAGGGTTGGGGTTAGGGTTAGGATTTGAGTTGTTTATATATTTTGGATATAACTCCTTATCAGACACCAAATCTGCAGGCACCTTGCTGTTGGACTTCCCAGCCTCCAGAACTGTAAGAATAAATTTCTGTTGTTTATAAATATATCCAAAATATTCTCCCATCTGTCTTCATTTTGTCAATGGTTTTCTTTGCTATGCAAGAGCTTTGAAGTTTAAATAGGTCCCATTTGCTTATTTTTGCTTTTGTTTCTTTTGCCTTAGACAGATCCAAAAAATATTGCTAAGATTTATGTCAAAGAGTGTTTTGCCTTTTTCTTCCAGGAGTGTTACAGTTTCAAGTCTTAGAGTTAGGTCTTTAATTGATTTAGGGTTTATTTTTGTATATGATGTGAGAAAATGTTCTAATTTCATTCTTTTACATGTAGCTGTCATTTTCCCAGCACCACTTATTGAAGAGACTGTTTTTTCTCCATTGTGTATTCCTGCCTCATTTGTTGTAGATTAATTGATCACAGGTGTCTGGGTTTATTTTTGGACTCTTTGTTCTGTTCCATTGATCTATGTATCTGTTTTTGTGCCAGTACTATGCTGTTTTGATTACTATAGCTTTGTGGTATAGACTGAAGTCTGGGAGTGTGATACCTCCAGCTTTGTTTTTTCTCAAGATTGCTTTGGCAATTAAATTTTAGGATTTAATTGAAATCAAATAAAATCAGTTGTGTGGTTCCATATACATTTTAGGATTGTTTTTTCTAGTTCTGTGAAAAATGTTGTGGGTATTTTGACAGGGATTGCGTTAAATCTGTAGGTCGCTTTGGGTGATATTTTAATTCTTCCAATCCAAGAGCACAGGATATCTTTCCATTTCTTTGAATAATCTTCAATTTATTTCATAGTGTTTTATAGTTTTCAGAGTATAGGTCTTTCACTTCCCTGGTTAAGTTTATTCCTAGGTTTTTTTTTTTTTGATGTAATTTTAACTGGGATTGCTTTCTTGCTTTCTCTTTCTGATAGTTCATTATTAGTTTATAGAAAAGCAACAGATTTATGTATATTAATCTTGTATCCTGAAACTTTACTGAATTCATTTATTTTTTCTAGTAGTTTTTTTGTGGAGAGTTTAGGGTTTTCTATATAGACTATCGTGTTATCTGCAAATACTGACAGTTTTACATCTTCCTTTCCAATTTGGATGCCTTTTATTTCTTTTCTTGTCTGATTGCTGTGGCTAGGACTTCCAATACTATGTTAAATAGAAGTGGCAAGAGTGGGCATCCTTGGGGACTTCCCTGGTGGTGCAGTGGTTAAGAAGCTGCCTACCAATGCAGGGGACATGGGTTCAAGCCCTGCTCCAGGAAGATCCCACATGCTGTGGAGCAGCTAAGGCCATGCACCACAACTACTGAGCCTGCACTCTAGAGCCCATGAGCCACAAATACTGAGCCTGCGTGCCACAACTACTGAAGCCTGTGCTTGTAGAGCCCATGCTCCACAACAAAGAGAAGCCACCACAATGAGAAGCCCACACACTGCAACAAAAAGTAGCCCCTGCTCACTGCAACTAGAGAAAGCTCGCATGCAGCAGCAAAGACCCAATGCGGCCCTAAGAAATTAATTAATTAAAAAAAAAAAAAGGGGCCTCACTGGTGGCGCAGTGGTTGAGAGTCCGCCTGCCAATGCAGGGGACATGGGTTCTTGACCTGGTCCGGGAAGATCCTGCATGCCGCGGAGCGGCTAGGCCTGTGAGCAATGGCCAGTGAGCCTGCGCGTCCGGAGCCTGTGCTCCGCAATGGGAGAGGCCACAGCAGTGAGAAGCCCGCGTACCGCAAAAAAAAAAAAAAAAAAAAAAAAGAGTGGGCGTCCTTGTCTTGTTTCTGAATTTAGAGGAAAGGCTTTTAGCTTTTTACTGTTGAGCATGATGTTAGCTGTGGGTTTGTCATAATGGCCTTTATTATGTTGAGATGTGTTCTCTCTATACCAGCTTTTTTCTTTTTGCGGTGCGCGGACCTCTCACTGTTGTGGCCTCTCCCATTGCGGAGCACAGGCTCCAGACGCGCAGGCTCAGTGGCCATGGCTCACGGGCCTAGCCGCTTCACGGCATGTGGGATCTTCCCGGACAGGGGCAAGAACCCGTGTCCCCTGCATCGGCAGGCGGACTCTCAACCACTGCACCACCAGGGAAGCCCTCTATACCAGCTTTGATGAGAGTTTTTTTTATCATGAATGGATGTTGGATTTTGTCAAATGCTTTTTCTGCATCTATTGAGATGATCATGTGATTTTTATTCTTTCTCTTGTTAATATGGTATATCACATTGATTTGTTAATATTGAACCATCCTTGGATCTCTGCAATAAATCTCACTTGATCATGGTGTATTGTCCTTTTTATATATTGTTGAATTCAGTTTGCTAATATTTTGTTGAGAATTTTTTGCATCTATATTCATCAGAGATGTTGGCCTGTAATTTTTTTTTTATTTTTTACTGTACGCCGGCCTGTCACTGCCGTGGCCTCTCCCGCTGCGGAGCACAGGCTCCGGACGCGCAGGCCCAGCGGCCACGGCCCACGGGCCCAGCCGCTCCGCGGCACGCGGGACCCTCCCGGACCAGGGCACGAACCCGCGTCCCCACACCGGCAGGCGGACTCCCAACCACTGCGCCACCAGGGAAGTCCTGGCCTGTAATTTTTTTTTTTTATAGTGTCTTTGTCTGGTTTTGGTATGAAGGGTAATGGTGGCCTCATAGAACGAATTTGGGAGTGTTTCATCCTCTGCAATTTTTTGGAATAGCTTGAGAAAGATAGTCCTGGTGGGATAATAGGAGGACTGTGGGAAGCCTGGACTCTGCTCGTGAGTAGTGCTTACATGCTTGCTTACTCCTGATACAGGGCGTAGAGGATGGATTGAAACTGCACAGGTGGCTGGCTGGTTTCCCCCAACTGCCTTGGCTTGTACCCCTGCCTGAGCCAAGTGACCGCACTGACCCCACTTAATTCATAACGCAGCTCCATATCAGGATGAGGGCTGCTGCTTGCTGAAGGGAGAGCTCAGGTGTGAGGGACAGAGGTTGCTCAGAACTGAAGTGGTGTCTGAGCAGGGAAGGGGCAACCGTTTCTGGTGCTTACATAGGTAGAGCATCAGAAGCAGTCTGGTTCTCTGACTGTGGCCTGAACATGTTATGGCTAGGACTTTTCTCAAATTATTTTCAATACTGTATTTCTGCCACAGAAAACCAAGCCAACAGAGCAGTTTTCTATATTTTGATGATTTCCAGGGCTTCAAATGGTCAGGGTAGAAAAAAACTCAGTTCAGTTCCACACCAGAATAGTTTCTGGAGCTGGAAAATATAGAGGTAGAGAATGGCTACGGAGTCAGAATATTTGGTCATTGTCATGTCAAGGAGAACTAAAATTTAGAGTGAAAATATAACACTCTATTGGTGCAGATTGTTTTGGAAAGTCAAAAAGGAATGAAAGGAGGAGCATATTATTTAGTTACTCCTGTGCACTTTAATTTTCATTATACTAATTCTTGAATTTTTATCAGATGTTTTTGATTTATTTTAGTTGTGGGGAACTTGGACTAGAGTGTATATCTGTGGCTGATTAAGAGTATGTTTAATTAGCTTCTGAAAAGGTTTTTCCCATGTGTCTTTGTCAAAAGCAATAAAACTATTAATTTTAAGCTTGTCATTAACATAGTCTTCACTAAAGAAGAGCAATCAAGCAAATTTAATCTATTCATACAAAATCAACTCTGTCCCTTGAGTCACTTAACATAATTGGGGTATTTCTTCTTCAGATTATAAAATATTTCCAGCTCTTTTGTAGGGATAAAAAAGAAAGACAAAAATAGGAATCATATATTTATAAAAACCTAGAATTATTGATATGTTTTATGTATTAAAAATTTGAGTTAGATGATAGAGAATTTGGTTTATTTTGAAGTCATACATGTAAAACAAAGGCTACAGCAAGAGGATAGAACTTTCAGGTTACTAGGAGATTTAAGATGTGTTAGAGACAAGAAAGAGTTTATAAAAATAAATCAGAGACAATGAATGGACATTTTTGAAAAATAAACCAGTGATTTAAAATACAATTAAAATAATTATTTCAGGATGCAAGGAAAAAATACAAAGAAAGAGAAATGAGAGAGAAAAAGATGTATGTGATATATCTGGGGATCTAACATTCTAGTCATAGATGTTCTAGAAAGGGAAAATAAGTATCAATAGATAGAGGAAACAATAATAAAAACAAAGTAACATTTCCCTGAAATGAAGACAAATTTGAATCTTTCATTGAAAGTGCAGAGAAAGTGCTGTTGTGCTGAAACTAATAAACTGCTAGTTATTTCTCTAGCAAAATGGGTTTATTTGGGATCAACAAAGTATTGCAGTTTCGGGTTTGCAACCATGGTGAGCTACACATGCAAGAGTCCTATATAGCTAGGAGAGGAGAACTCTTTTAAAGAGGGGAAAAGGAAGTTGGGAGGGGTATAGTGAACATATATTCTATTGGAGGAATTGAAATTTGGATATATAGTGGCTTTTCATTGGCTGAGCTTTTGCCAGGCAAGAAGGGAAAGTGTTTCTTCTTCCTTTTGGGCTGTGCTATCATCATAGAGCATGAGAGCGCCCTCTTCTGTCCTCCTGTCTGTTTAAATTGAGGTTTCTGTTATTAAATTTTCAGTGTTAACCAAAACTATTGAGAGAAAAAAACTACACTTAGATATATCCCAGTGGAATTTCTGAATCCTGTGGACAAAGAGACACTTTATAAGATTTTAGACTGAAAAAGCAGGTACTGTCTTTTCAGTCTAAATGGAGAAAAAATCAAACTGATATTTGTCTTCTTGTCTGTAACAGTGGATGCTAAAAGACAGTGGAGCAGTGTATTCAGAGTTCCACAGGAAAAATATTCTGACAGTATTGTATGCATTCAACTTATAGATGTGTAGCTATTTTTTATGGTACTGTGATATCGTGACTTGTAATAAGAAATACATATATTTGGCCTTTGTCCAGTTTCTGGCACAGAGCTCCTAAAACCCTAGGAATTTCCTAAGAGATAAGAGCAATAAAGGTACCTTTTGTCATATTAATGAGGTGACTTTTGGACTGCACCTAAGGATAGGGGTTCTTTGCCAGGAGACCCAACCGAGTGATTAGAGGGTTAGAACTTTGAGTCCCACCTCTGTGACCTCAGAGAAGGGGAGAGGGACTGGAGGAACCAATCTCTAATGGCCATTGATTTAATCAATCATGCTTATGTAATTAAGCCTTCATAAGAACTCCCAAAGGACTGGGTTTAGAGCAGGGGTCCCCAACCCCCAGGCCGAGGACCGTGGGCCACACAGCAGGAGGTGAGCAGTGAGCTAGCAAGCGAAGCTTCATCTGCCGCTCCCCATCGCCCATTGCTCCCCATCGCTCACATTACCGCCTGAACCATCCCCCCAGCCCCGCCTGTGGAAAAATTGCCTTCCATGAAACCGGTCCCTGGTGCCAAAAATGTTGGGGACCGCTGGTTTAGAGAGCTTCCAGGTTGGTGAATATGGGCGATTGGGGGAGAGTTGTGCACCTAGAGAGAGCATGGCAGTTCTGTGCCCTTTTCCCTTACCTTGCCCTATGTATCTCTTTAGCTGGCTGTTTCTGAGCTATATCCTCTTATAATAAACCAGTAATCTAGTAAGTGCAATGAGTTCTGAATTCTGTGAACTGTTCTAGCAAATTAATTGAAGCCAAGGAGGGGGTTGTAGGAACCTCTGATTTATAACCAGCTGCTCAGAAGTATAGGTGACAACCTAGACTTGTGATTGGCCTCCTGAGTTGGAGGGGGTCATTGGAATCTCCAGTTTGTAGCTGGTTGGTCAGAAGCACTAGTAACAACCTGGGCTTGAGATTGACATCTGAAGTGGAGGGCAGTCTTGTTGGACAGAGAGCCCTTTACCTGCAGAATATGATGCTATCTCTGGGTAGATAGTGTCAGAACTGAGTTGAATTAAGTTGAATTCTCAGACACCATGCTGGTATTGTGTGAGAGCCCTCCCCCACCCTGGCCCCTACACACATTGGAATTAGGTCCAGGAACCCAAGAAAGGTACCAAGATAGACTTCTCAGACAAAATTCCTCAAGGAAGTTCTCTGGCCAAATGAAGTTGAATCAGAATAAATACCTCAAGTAAAGGTGGATCAGAATAAATATCTCAAGTAAAGGAAAGATTAATTGATATAACTGAACTAATTGAAAATTCTTATGTCATGAGGTATAAATCTTACAAAACAAATTTTTTTTTCAGTTTCTATTACCACTGTGTTCTGTAGAAATTCTCTTGCCTGGTGAATGAATAGCATGCTCTTTAATGACATCTAACTCTAATTCTATATGTTTTTACTTTCTTTTATTAAAATAGTCACATTCCAGCTATTAAGACTTACTCTTGCTCATTTTGTTTAAATAAACCCACAGAGAAGTACATATATAATTGTAAAATCCAATGAATTATATTATGTCACATCTGTTACATGAGCATGAGTGATTAAATCACTGGCCATTAGAGATTGGTTCCTCCAGCCCCCCTCCCCTTCTCTAAGGTCACAGAGGTGGGACTCAAAGTTCTAACCCTCTAATCACTCGGTTGGGTCTCCTGGCAACCAACCCCTATCCTTAGGTGCAGTCCAAAAGTCACCTCATTAATATGACAAAAGGTACCTTTATTGCTCTTATCTCTTAGGAAATTCCTAGGGTTTTAGGAGCTCTGTGCCAGAAACTGGACAAAGGCCAAATATATGTATTTCTTATTACAAGTCACGATATCACAGTACCATAAAAAATAGCTACACATCTATAAGTTGAATGCATACAATACTGTCAGAATATTTTTCCTGTGGAACTCTGAATACACTGCTCCACTGTCTTTTAGCATCCACTGTTACAGACAAGAAGGCCAATATCAATTTGACTTTTTCTCCTTTTAGACTGAAAAATCAAGAAATAGAATTTTACTAACACTCCAGAAACCCCAGTTGTGCTGTGTTCTACTTACTATACCCTCTAAGGGTAATTATTGTCTTGATTTCTAACACAGTAGATTAGCTTTCCTCAGTTTGAACTTATTTAGATGGAACATACCATATGATTCTTCTATATATGACATTTTTTGCTTAGTTTTATGTTTGTAAAACTCATTCATTTGTGGAGAATAATTTATTCCTTTTCATTGCTGTGTAATATTCTACTGTACGTTGTGAATATACTACAGGTTATTCTTTCTACAATTGATGGATAGTTTTTTACTATTATGAATAGTATATGCTTGTACATATCTTTTGGTAAATATAGGTAAGAATTCTTGAACTGCTAGTCATAGAGTGTGCATATGTGAATTTTTAAATTAAATACATAATTTTTATGTATTTAATTTTTAAATAAATACTGTTAAATAACTTTTCAGTCTTTGAAAAGTTATGCTATGTTTCTGCTAGCAGCATATGAGAATTCTAGTTGCTTCACATCCTTGCTAACACTTGGTTTTCATTTTAGTCATTCTGGTGGATGTAGTGGTATCTTGTTGTGGTATTAATTTGTATTTTTCTTGATGACTAATGAAGTTGAGCAGTTCTCTCTGTGTGTGAGTATGTCTGACAAGGGTCTTATAACCAAACACATAAAGAACTCCTAAAAATCAATTAAAAAAATTTTAATGGCACACAAACTAATACAAAGTGGACAAATATTGAACAGGCATTTCAGAAAATAGATAGCAAATACACACAATTATCTTCTCTCACTCTGTTGTTTTGTCTTTTTATTGTGTTAATGGTGTCCATTGATGAAAAACAGTTTTTTTAATGTAGTCCAGTTGGTCAAGTATTTTCCTTCATGGTGGTTTTTGTCTGCTTCTTTCATGGAAATTTTTATTTGAAGGTCATGGATATATTGTATTTTCGCTAGTAGTTTTATTGCTTTATTTTTCATAATTATATCTATAATTAATCTAGAATTTATTTTTATATATAACTTAAGGTGGGGGTTGAGATTCACGTTTTTAATATAGATATCAAATTGACTCAGCATTATTTAATAAGAAGACCATAATTGCCTCATTGTACTTCTGTATCACCTTTGTCATAAATCAAGGGGTCATATAGATTGGAGTCTATTTCTGGGCTCTGTTCTGTTCCATTGATCTATTTATGTCAACACCTCACTGCCTGAACTGTACTGTTTTACATTAAGTCTTGATATATGGTAGTTTAGGTCTTCAGTTTTGTCAGTTCCGTCCGTTTGAAAGCTTCATTCTCATGTTTCATTCAAAGCTTTCTCCCTTTGTATTGTGTGAAGAGGAATATGTAGACAGCACTCATACCTCTTCCCTCACCTTCCTGTTCCCTCTGCCCCTGAATCCCCTCTTCACTTTTCTAGGAGGAGGGCAAAGGGCCAAAAGATGTCTTATACAATGTGACAGCCCATGGCAAGGTTTTTGACCCTTTTCTCCTTGTCATTATTCCTAAACTGGTTTGTCCACAGCTTCCCACAGGTGGATGCTGCCACACCTAGCAGGAAGCCTCAGGCTATATTCCTCTAGTGCCTTTTTACCTACTGCTGCATTGATTGATGGTCTGCCTGTGGCTCCCAATTGCATCTACCAATTGCTACCCCAATTTAGGCTCCCCTGGGTCTGGACAGAATCCATATTCCATACTTTTAGAAAATATGCTTTCTGACCAGGAACATTTGCCATTCCAGACCAATGTTTCCCCATCTTCTTCCTCTACTCCCACTCTGCTTCAACTCCAGAAGGTCTGGGGTAGGTCAGCAAAGAGAATGTTTAATCCTGGACAGTACTTGTCAGTTATTCCTTCTTACAGACACTCCCCAACTTTTTTCTTGGTACCCCCCACTTCCCTGGGCTTTGGGGAGGGAAATCAGTTAAGTGTTTTTCTGCTACACTTGGAGGAGGGGAGGCAAACAGACAGCCTCTCTACACAAAGACTACATTCCCCCAAATGTGACCATGTTATACTCCTGTTGACTTAAAGAAAAATGAACAACACAACAGTTGTGAATTTAAGTTGTATTCAGAGAAGAGGACTATAGTCCAGGAGACAGCCTCTCAGTAGCTCTGAGAAAGTTGCTCTAAAGAGATAGGAGAGAAGCGAATATATATATGATTTGGCTAGGGAGTACGTGCAGTCAAGCATACATCTTGGTAAAAGATTACTGCTAGTTACAAAGAACAGATATCTCAAGTTAATGATTTTAGTGCTCTTCTGTGTATGGGAAGATGCAAGAATCTGGGTTCATTAAACTTCTTCCTGAGATATACATCAACTTTCTAAGGGGCTTGTTTTTTCAAAGCACAGAATGCCTTATCCTGTTTTTTATCCCGAATTCCTCTCAGGGTGCATGTTGGTCAGCAACTACAGTGGCTAATGATTTATTCCTTATAGAACTGGTTGGTGAGCAACATTCTTTGTTTTACACTCTCAGTCCTTTTTTCTTATCTCTTAAAGTTAAAGACTCCTTGCAGATCTGAGGTGGAAGAATCTCATGCCAGTACCTATGCCTTTCATGAACATGGCTATCCTTGTTGTAGTCCTTGTGACTGTTGGTTACCTCAAGGCAGCAAAAGATACTAACCATATTACATATAATCTTGTTAAATAAGAAACCACGTTGAGTAGGAAACTAGTAAAACCTAAATCACTGTTGATAATATGGTTGTAAAATATAACACAATTATTAGGAAATGTTTCTGAAATAAAAGTCATAAAGAGGAAATAGTAATATAGCATTAAAATTCCACATTATTTCATCAAGCCTTTGGAGTGAAGATGAGAAAAGAAAGATGCAAATTATACTTTGTTAAGGATGGACATGGTTACAATTTAATTCTTGACACCAGTAAGAAATAACAGTTTAATGTATTTGCAAAAAAGTAGAGGACTAATATAATAGAAATAAAATGATAAGGAAGAATAACTAGAGAAAAAGAAATGAAGAAAGCTTGAACATGAAAACAGAAAAAAGAAAAGAGGAAAAAAGAACAGGATAATAAAGACATTACATAAAATTTAGTCATAGGAATAATACCAAATGTAATAGAGACACAGATGTAGAGAACAAACGTATGGACACCAAAGGGGGAAAGTGGCGGGGGTGTGGTTGTGGGATGAATTGGGAGATTGGGATTGACATATATACACTAATATGTATAAAATGGATAACTAATAAGAAGCTGCTGTATAAAAAAATAAATAAAATTCATAAAAAAATTAAAAGACAAAGCTTCTTAGATTATAAAACAAAAAAAGCCAACCGTGGCTATGCTGTTTTCAAGAGATATAGCCAAGATAAAATGATAGAAATAGAAGGAAAATAAATGGATAGTCAAAACTATACCAGTTATATATAAACGAAGAGAAAGCTGAGCTGGCAATATTAATTACAGACAAAATATATTTTAAGATAGAGACCATTATATGGAATTAAACCAATTTTCTGGCAATACATAATTTATAAAGATGTATCATTCTTTTGCTCAACTGAAGAATATAACAAAACAAGCAAATTTAGAAATTCAAAGAAAGTTTTATGACAGTTCAATCACAGAGATATACTTACTATGCATGGTAACACTTCTCAGAATTTGATGATGAAGTAGAGAAACTAGGCTTATAGATGGTATGAATTATGCAGTTAATAAGCTTGAAAAATATACATCTCACCTTTAGAAACAGAGAATACACTTACTGCTTATGTAACATAAAACTACATACTAGTTTTCAAAGAAAATCTAAATAAATTATTTGAAGTTGAATAATTATGCTGTGAGTATAATGTGGTATTGGGTGGGCCAAAAAGTGCCTTTGGTTTTTTAAGTAAAAATAAAAGACACATTTTTCATTTTCACCAAGAACTTTATTGAACAACGTATTCACTCTTTCGTTCCACTACCTTCTGCCATTTTTCAGGCAACTTCATAATTCCATTTTCCCAACATTTTTTATCTTCTTGAGCAAAGAACTGTTCCAGGTGCCTTTTACAGTCTTCCAGGGAATCGAAATTTTCTCCGTTCAGAGAATTTTGTAAAGACTGAAATAAATGGAAATCCGAAGGTGCAATGTCTGGTGAATACGGCAGATGAATCAGAACTTCCCAGCCAAGCTGTAACAGTGTTTGCCTGGTCATCAAAGAAACAGGCAGTCTTGTGTTATCCTGATGGAAGATTATGCATTTTCTATTGACTAATTCTGGATGCTTTTCATCTAATGTCGCTTTCAGTTGGTCTGATTGGGAGCAGTACTTGTTGGAATGAATCGTTTGTTTTTCTGGAGGGAGCTCATAACAGAGGAGTCCCTTCCAATCCCACCATATACACAGCATCACCTTCTTTGGATGAAGACCGGCCTTTGGTGTGGTTGGTGGTGGTTCACATTTCGCTTGCCCCACGTTCTCTTCTATTCCACATTATTGTACAGTATCCACTTTTCGTTGCCCGTCACAATTTGTTTTAAAAATGGAACGTTATCATTATGTTTAAGTAGAGAATTGCATGCAGAAATATGGTTAAAAAAGTTTTTTTTGCTTAAGTTGTGTGGAACCCATAACATCAAGGTGATTCACATAACCAAGCTGGTGCAAATGATTGTCAAGACTTGCTTTGTATATTTTGAGTATGTCAGCTATCTCCCGCGTGGTATAACGTTGATTGTCTTCAATTATTGTTTCAATTTGATCGCTATCAACTTCAACTGATCTACCTGACCATGGAGCATCGTCCAGCGAGAAATCTCCAGCACAAAACTTCACAAATCACTTTTGACATGTTTGATCTGTCACAGCGCCTTCTTACACTGCACAAATCTTTTTGTGTGTTTCAGTTGCGTTTTTACCCTTCTTGAAATAATGAAACATAATATGCCGAAAATGTTGCCTTTTTCTTCCATCTTCAGTACTAAAATGTCTGCAAAAATTCACCAGTTTTGATGGGTTTTCTTACATGCATGCTGATATGACAGCTGTCACATACAGTCTAACAAAATTGTTTCAAATGAAGTTAAAGACAACTAAGTATTACTAGAGCCATCTTACAGAAAAAACAGAATGAACCTTTTGGCCCACCCAACAAAACTGGAAATATATCATTAAGAGAAAGTGAATCTAAACACTTAACAAATTTTAAAATGAGTACAATTTTCAGGGTAAAAGGGAAATCACAGCTGAATTACACACTGTATATGTAGCAATTGATATGAAAATATGACTTGTCAAAACCTAAGTGATGTGGACAAACCTACAGTCAGTAGAAATGTCATAACCTGTAATACTCTTTAAAAAATATATATATTTATTTATTTTTTGGCCGTGGCACAGCATGTGATATCTTACTTCCTCAACCAGGGATTGGACCCGAGCCCCCTGTGGTGTAAGCACGGAGTCTTAGCCACTGGACTGCCAGGGAAGTCCCGCTTTTAAATAAGAAAGAATAAAATTAAATGAGTTAAGCATTCAACTCAAAGAGCTAGAAAAAAAGGATATAATATAATAAATAGATGATTGAATTCTTATAGTTAAGAACAGAAAGTAATTAGAAAGTAAACAAACAAATACATGAATAAGTAACACATTCAGTAGATGTTTGATAAAAATAAAGCTAATTGAATCTTTGAGTATGACAATAAAATAGACCCACCTAGGCAAACCGAGGAAAGAAGAATAATATAGCACATTAGGAATGAAAATGGTAATAGAACTATAAATACAGAAGATAGTAATAAATATAAAAATATGTGCAATTTTTTCAATAAATTAGAAAACCTAAATGGAAATAGTTGATTTCCTAGGAAAAATGTAAATTACAAAATTGATCCAAGATGAGGTTGACAGTATTGATAGATCAGTAACCATAGTAGACACTGGAAGTTTTAAGGATTTACTCCGAAAAAGTGCTAGTCCTAGATGATTTTACATGTTTGTTCTTTCAAATATTCAAGTAACAAACACTTTCTATGTTAGTTGACTTATTCTGGAGATTAAAAAAAGGCAGAAAACTCTTCATTTACATAACCCTGATACCAAAACTGAAGAGACCAGAAAAAACTGGTGACTGATTTTACATATGAATATGGATGCAAAACCCTAAATTACAAATAGCAATCCAGGATTACATTAAAATATACCCCATAGGTAGACAAGTTTACCTTCAGGAGTGTAAAGACGGTTCTCATCAAGGATTAATTAGGGTTTCTCTGGTGGCGCAGTGGTTAAGAATCTGCCTGACAATGCAGGGGACGCAGGTTCGAGCCCTGGTCTGGGAAGATCCCACATGCTGCAGAGCAACTAAGCATGTGTGCCACAACTACTGAGCCTGCGCTCTAGAGCCCGCATGCCACAACTACTGAAGCCCGCATGTCTAGAGCCCATGCTGCACAACAAGAGAAGACACTGCAATGAGAAGCCCCGCACATTGCAACAAAAAGTAGCCCCCGTGCGTAGCAGTGAAGACCCAACACAGCCAAAAATTAAATAAATAAGTAAATAAATAAATAGATAAATTTATTTTAAAAAAGAAAAGAATTGGGTTCTCTGGTGGTACAGTGGTTGAGAATCCGCCTGCCAATGCAGGGGACACGGGTTCAATTCGAGCCCTGGCCCAGGAAAATCCCACATGCCAAGGAGCAACTAATCCCGTGTGCCACAACTACTGAGCCTGTGCTCTAGAGCCCGCGAGCCACAACTACTCGTGCCTAGAGCCCGGACACCGCAACAAGAGAAACCACCGTGCATCACCACAAAGAGTAGCCTCCTCTCGCAACTAGAGAAAGCCCACGCGCAGCAGCAAAGACCCAGCGCAGCCATAAATAAATACATAAATAAATAAAAATAATAATATTAATGTATTAAAGGAGAAAACATATACTCATCCTGAAAGACCCTAAATAAATTTAACAAATCATAAGAACATTCCTTCCTTACTCTTCCTACAGACATGATGATTACTATGTGTCAGGCACTGTACTAGCACTTTTCGTGGGTCTATCTGATCTTCACAACATCCTTATGAAGTAGCTATTACTGGTATGTTCATTTTATAGATGAGGAAACTGAGGCACAGAGTGGTTACATAATCTTCCCAAGGTCATGCAGTTAGAAATGGAACCATTATTCAAATTTAGGCAGTTTGAATCCTGAGTGTGCTTTTTAGCCACTATGCTATTCTGCTGCTTCTTGTTCATTAACAAAGTAATAAAAACTTCCTTAATATGGTGAAAATGTATCCATGAGAAGCCAACAGCAGACATCATACTAAATGGTGAAAGCCTGCCAGGCATGCCATTAAGTTCATCAAGAAGATAAGAATTACACTCTCATTATTTTAGTGGTTCTAGCCATGCAGATTTAAGAAAAAAAAATCCAGGCTAAGGTCAGCTGATTAGCAGTGTAATTCCATTTACAACTTTAATTCTCCCTTGCCATGCAGCGTGACATATTCTCAGATTCCGGTGATTAGGACATAGACATCTTTGGGGTACCATTATTCTGCCTACCACAGTACCCTTGGAAATATTGTTACCTAAGAAAAGAACATGAGGATAAGAACAATTGCCACCAAAATCAGTGCTTGCATAGCAATGAGAGCTTAATCTGCCTTGTCTGTTAGTTTATTTTTCAGGAGTTATATCTAGGTGAAGAAGAGAAGTTGAGGGCTGGAAGGAATACGTTTTACACTTAGCACGAATTACAAAGTTGAAACTGGGTTGAAATAGATGCTCTAGTTTTACTCTTAGGTTTTCTTAACTATGTTTCTCTTCATGGTTGCAAATTCCTTCTCATATTATAAAATGCTATCTTGTGGTGTATACTGTATGTTTAGTAGAGAGATGATAAGTTGTATAATTATAACTCAAAGAGTTATTTCTGCTCACAGTTCACCGATTCTGATTTGCTGTGTGAATAGTTATTATTGAGAGTTACATCAAGCAATCAAGGTGCATATTATTCATTAGAAAATGTTTGGTTAGTATAATTTTGGCTATGGTGCTCCCTAATATTACTTATGTAATATTGTGCATTTACAGTCTCTGATGTGACTATATACTTGGTCTATTACATATTTTATCTTGCTCAAACGGTAAGAAATTGTTCAAGATATTTTCTGGGACTCAATCACATGGGCATTTATTTGCTACAAAGCTAGTCTTTTCAGTTATTTTTAGAAGGCATTTAAAAATTTCAGAGTTAATCTTGTTTTTTCTTTTTTTCTGAAAATAATTATGTAGGACTACCCTATGTAGTGCGATAGAGTAGCCACTGTCCATGTGAGGCTATAAAGCACTTGAAATATGACTAGTCCTAATTGCAGTGTGCTATAAATGTAAAATAAACACTGATTTTGACAACAGTACAGAAAATGTAAAATACCTCAATAATTTTTATATTCCATATTGAAATGATGATGTTTGGATATACTAGGTTAAATAAAATATACAAAAAACTAATTTCATCTCTTTTTAAAATCTTTTTAATGTGGCTACTAGAACATTTAAATTTACATGTATGGCCCACGTTATTCCAGACTTATTACACCCATATGAGATACTTCTAGGCCATGTTAATAAAATTACATCATCACTATGGAGATGAGAACTTAACTTACAGTACTCAATTGCATGTGCACGTGTCCAGTTCATCCAAAGATGGAAGCAAACTGTTAAGATATGGATTGAAAAGAACAGGCCGTTGTTTTCATTGCTTGAAATTATATGACGTGTCAGAAGACCATTTCTACATACTCTGACCCTGCTTGAGGCGTTCGATGCACATTCTGTACGTTTTCATATCTGGAGCCTTGGAGTGACCTCAAGTGTCAAGAGTCAGATAAGAATCAAGAAAAGCTGAAAGGTTTTATGTTGCTCCTGAAGAATTTGTCCCATAGGTTGGTAGAGGGTATAATGATGATCAATTTGTGGAGTAACTGTGTTTAAGTCTTGTTTGATATACACAAGATTGTATTGGCCCAAGAAACTCAGATTTACAGTTTATTTAGATGTAATCTTAAATATGTGAGAGCTTAGGGAACATAGTATTCTCATTAATGAACGTCCAGGTTATTTGAAATTTCTGTGGAAAACCTATTTTGTTTATATTCTAAAATGTACTAATCCAATTTGATATATTAGTACAAATAGCATAACAAAGGAAATTAAATATTTGGTAATTGGGGCTCTCATATCGTCTCAGAGCATTCATTCTCGGTATGAATTCTCACATACAGAATATAAAATATAGACAAGTTAGTATAGGAGATGGAATTGAGTATATATTAGACTAAGACCAAGGATCTATATATTTCCCTTTTGGGAATAAATATGTAATAAGATTTAAAACTCTTTCAAGACATCTCTTAAAGGTATTTAGAAATTCTTATATTTTATAAAACAGCCTTAAGTTTATCAAGGTTTTAATATAGGCCCTCTTTTTGAATTTAAAGATTATCATTGAGAAACAAGAGGAGTGCAGTGCAAAAAGTTGGAATGAAGTAGAACATTAGCTCAAAGCTTGAGCTTATAAACATCAAAGTTTATTATATTTTTAATTAACTTTTTAGTTGGAAGGTCTGAGTCTGGCTTATTTATAATCTTTCAAGTGTGTGTGGATGTTCTATGGATATGTGGATATGTGCCTAAGGTAGTCAAATATATTTATATGTATGCTAAATTCTATTCTGAACCTCCTTGTTTAAAAAAAGATGTATCCACATTCATTCTGTTTAGGAAAGGAGACATGCATTGGAGATTTTTTTCCCCATGCTCCTATTATAATTAATTCTTTTTTTTTTTTTGATAATGGGGAACTGAGATGGTATAGGTAAATGAAATCTATAGACCTTGAATCTTACTTTTGTTATAAATATCATATCTTCCCCTACTAAATATTTATAAGGTCTAATAACATGCAGGAAATTTAAAAATAATTTGAGTTAATTTACAGTATTTTCTCATTTCTTTTCCATGCTTTGCCAGAGGTATTCCTGAGCAACATAGTGTGCTAGTCACCTTTAACTAAAACTTGGCTTTCCCCAAAAGACACCAGTGCCCTCGCAGTTCTCTCTAATGGAGATATCCCATCTTCCATGCATTTCACTCATGGTAGAAATCTCAGTCATTCTTTTGTTCTTATCCTATTCATATGGATACCATCTCCCATAGGTTTTTATTTTAGACATGTCTACTTGAGTTTCCTCTCTCTTCTCTACCTCTGTATATCCACTAGTTCAGATTTCTTTGTTTCTTCCCTAGATTGTTAAAACAGACTACTAACCTGACTCCCTGCAACCAATTTGTTCACTCTCTTCACCTTCCAACTGTCTTTAGAAAGAGCTCTCATTATAAAATACTGACCCCAGGGACTTCCCTGGTGGTCCAGTGGTTAAGAATCCTCCTTCCAATGCAGGGGATGCATGTTCGATCCCTGGTCAGGGACCTAAGATCCCACATGCCACGGGGCAACTAAGCCCACACACTCTGGAGCCTGCGTGCCACAATGAAAGATCCCACATGCTGCAACTAAGACTCCATGCAGGGATTCCCTGGTGGCACAGTGGTTGAGAATCTACCTGCCAATGCAGCGGACACGGGTTCAAGCCCTGGGCTGGCAAGATATCACATGCTGCGGAGCAACTAGGCCCGTGAGCCACAACTACTGAGCCTGCGCGTCTGGAGCCTGTGCTCCGCAACAAGAGAGGCTGCGACAGTGAGAGGCCCGCGCACTGCGATGAAGAGTGGCCCCCGCTCGCTGCAACTAGAGAAAGCCCACGCACAGAAACGAAGACCCAACACAGCCAAAAATAAATAAATAAATAAAATAAAATAAAAAAGACTCCATGCAGCCAAATAAATATTTTAAAAAATAATTAAAAAATAAAAAATATAAAAAAAATAATAAAACACTGACCCGATCCAGAAACATGCGTAGTATCTTTCTGATAACCCTCTAGGTCCACAGTGCTTATAGGATAAAGGCTAAGCTTCTTGGCATGTTATAAGGCTCTTTACAATCTGGAGCAAACCTGTCTTTTCTCCTTCATATTTTATTGTTTTAGAAAAAATTTTCCTTGAAAAATACTTGATAATTTTGACTATTCAGACAATTCAGAGACGACTAATTATTTTTGCATGCGTTTGTCTATGTTAATGCAAATGTTTAACATCAGTATAATGGGAATAATAACAATCTCTGTCTTATAGTTGTGTGGATGTAAATGAGTCAATGTATGTAAAGCATTTAGGATATTGACACATTCACACAATATTATGAAACTTGCTTTTTTCATTTAATATGTTTTCAAGGTCAGTACATATAGATCAAACTTACTTGTTTTAATAGTTGCATAATATTCCATGGTGTAGATAAATCCTAATTAATTTTTCCCTTTTTGATGGGCATTCATGAGCTTTCTCTTTTTTACTATTAAAATTATACAGTAAATATTTTTGTGCCTGTAGCCTTCATATTAATACTTTTATTTCATAGGCATCTAGAGGAAGTTTCAGGAAAAAGATTGTGAAATTAAGTCATTATGGGATCTATATACCACCAATTATAGACAATACTAAAAAAAAAAAAAAAAAAAGTGATTCTAGAGAATAGAGAAATTGGTGAATACAAGAGAACCCCTAGAAACAGACCAACAGTACATACTGGCTTACCTTCAAGATATTGTCAGTTTGGTTCCAGACCACTGCAGTAAAGCATATATCGCAATAAAGCAAGTCACATGAACTGTTTTTGTTTCCCAGCGCATATAGAAGTTATGTTTACTCTATACTGTAGTCTGTTAAGTGTACAATACCATTATATTAAAAAAGCAATGTACATACCTTAATTGAAAAATTCTTTATTGCTAAAAAATCATAACCATCATCTGAGCCTTTAGCAAGTTGTAATCTTTTTGCTGGTGTTGGGTCTTACTTCTGTATTGATAGCTGCTGACTGATCTGGGTGGTGGTTGCTGAAGTTTGGGGCGGCTGTGGCAATGTCTTAAAATAAGACGACAATGAAGTTTGCCCCATCGATGAACTCTTCCTTCCATGAACGATTTCTTTGTAGCAGGGGGTGCTGTCTCATAGCATTTTACCCATAATGTAACCTCTTTCAAAATTGGAGTCAGTCCTCTCAAACCTTGTTGCTGCTTTATCAACTAAGTTTATGTGGTATTCTAAATTCTTTGTTGTCATTTCAACAGTCTTCACAGTGCCTTCACCAGGAATAGATTCTGTCTCAAGAAACCACTTTTGTTGCTCATTCATAAGAAGCACCTCTTCATCTATTCAAGGTATATCATGAGATGGCAGCAGTTTGGTCACATCTTTGGTTTCTACTTCTAATTCTAGTTCTCTTGCTACTTCCACCACATCTGCAGTTATTTCCTCCACTGAAGTCTTGAGCCCCTGAAAGTCAGCCATGAGAGTTGGAATCAACTTCTTCCAAATTCCTGTTAGTATTTTGACCTCTTCCCATGAATCACAAATATTCTTAATGTCTTTCAGAAGGGTGAATCCTTTCCAGAAGGTTTTCTTTTTTTTTTTTTAACATCTTTATTGGGGTATAATTGCTTTACAATGGTGTTAGTTTCCTCTTTATAACAAAGTGAATCAGCTATACATATACATATATCCCCATATCTCCTCCCTCTTGCGTCTAAGTCAGAAGGTTTTCAATTGACTTTGCCCAGATCCATCAGAGGAATCATTATCTATGGCAGATTTAGCCTTATGAAATGTATCTTAAATAATAAGACTTGAAAGTTGAAGTTACTTCTTGATATGTGGGCTGTAGAATGGATGTTTTGTTAGCAGGTGTGAAAACAACATTAATCTTATTGTACATCTCCATCAGAGTTCTTGGGTGACCAGGTGTATTGTCATTGAGCAGTAATATTTGGAAAGGAATCTTGTTTTCTGAGCAGTCGGTCTCAACAGTGGGCTTAAAATATTCAATAGACCACGTTGTAAACAGATGGGCTATCATCCAGGCTTTCTTGTTCCATTTATAGAGTAGATTTAGCATAAGTCTTAAGGGCCCTAGGATTTTCAGAATGGTAAATGAGCATTGGCTTCAATTTATTTTTAATTAATTAATTAATTTTAAAAAATGAAGTATAGTTGATTTACAGTTGGCTTAAAGTCACCAGGTGCATTAGTTCCTAACAAGAGAGTCAGCCTGTCCTTTGAAGCTTTGAAGCCAGATGTTGACTTCTCTTTAGCTATGAAAGTCCTAGATGGCATAGTCTTCTAAAGTAAGACTGTTTTGTCTACACTGAAAATCTGTTGTTTAGCGCAGCTACTTTCATTAGTTATTTTAGTTAGATCTTCTGGATAGCTTGCTATAGCTTCTACATTAGCACTTGCTGCTTCATCTTGCACTTGTGTGTGTGTGTGTGTTGGTTTTTAAAATTTATCTATCTATCTATCTATCTATCTATCTATCTATCTATCTATCTATCTATCTATCTTACTGGAATCTTAGTTCCCCGACCAGGGAACAAACCCAGGCCCCCTGTAGTGGGAGTGCAGTGTCCTAACCGCTGGATTGCCAGGGAATTCCCTCATCTTGCACTTTTATGTGATGGAGATAGTCTTTCCTTAAATCTCATGAACCAACCTCTGCTGGCTTCAAACTGGTTTTCTGCAGCCTTTTCACCTCCCTCTCAGCCTTCATAGAATTGAAGAGAGTTAGGGTCTTGCTCTGCATTAGGTTTTTGCTTAAGGGAATGTTGTGGCTCATTTGATCTTCTATCCAGACCACTAAAACTTTCTTCTTATCAGCGGTAAGGCTGTTTCACTTTTTTATCATTTATGTGTTCATTGGAGTTGCACTTTTAATTTCCTTCAAAAACTTTTCCCTTGCATTCACAATGTGGCTAACTGTTTAGTGCAACAGGCCTAGATTTTAACCTGTCGTGGCTTTTGACATGTCTTCACTAAGCTTAATCATTTCTAGCTTTTGATTTAAAGTGAGAGATGTGTAATTCTTTCTTTCACTTGAACACTTAGAGGTCACTGTAGGGTTATTAATTGTCCTCATTTCAATACTGTGTCTTGGGGAAGAGGGAGGCCTCAGGAGAGGGAGAGAGGTGGAGAATGGCGGTCTGTGGAGCCGTCAGAACATGTACAAGATTCATCAAGTTCACTGTCCTATGTGGACATATTTCTTGATGCCCCAAAACAATTCATAGATCATCATAACAAATATAGTAATAAATAAGAATTTGAAATATTGTGAGAATTACTAAAATGAATTGCAGAGACATGAATTGAGCAAATGCTGTTAGAAAACAGTGAAGATAAACTTGTTCAACACAGAGTTGCAACAAATCTTCAGTTAAAAAGAAAAGCAAGTCCATTCTCTACGTCTGCATCTTTATGCCTGCCCTGCCACTAGGACACAGTGGGGGAAAGGGAAGCTGGGACAAAGCAAGAGAGTAGCATTGACATATATACACTACCAAATGTAAAATAGATAGCTAGTGGGAAGCTACTGCATAGCACGGGGAGATCAGCTTGATGCTTTGTGACCTAGAAGGGTGGGATAGGGAGGGTGGGAGAGAGGCTCAAGAGGGAGGGGATATGGGGGTATATGTATACATATTGCTGATTCACTTTGTTGTACAGCAGAAACTCACACAACATTGTAAAGCAATTATACTCCAATAAAGATATAAAAAAAAAAATCAGTATCTGCAAAACAGTAAATTGAAGTGCAATAAAATGGGGTATACCTGTATAAAAATTTAGTTTAAGATAAAGTTAACACTTGAAAGAAGCAGGAAGAGGAAGAATGATTCAATAAAAAATCCTGAAAAAGTGTTTTAATTATTGAGAGGGGAAAAAAAGTTCAGTTCTTTACCTCATACGATTTAGCTCCCCTGCCCTCATCTGGGCCTGTTGCCTCTAATCCAGAGACTATGTGTTTTATTCATTTCAGGGGATAAATCTCCCATTCTGCTGTTTCAAGAAGAAGAAGCAATCTGAGAACCTGACTGATTTAGATTTTCAACGAATGTTGTTGGATATTTGAATATTTCATTCCTTTTTATTGCTGAGTAGCATTCCATTGTATGAACATATCACAATTTTTTTTTTTTTGCGGTACACGGGCCTCTCACTGTTGTGGCCTCTCCCGTTGCGGAGCACAGGCTCCGGACTCGCAGGCTCAGTGGCCATGGCTCACAGGCCCAGCTGCTCCGCGGCATGTGGGATCTTCCCGGACCGGGGCATGAACCCGTGTCCCCTGCATTGGCAGGCGGACTCTCAACCACTGCGCCACCAGGGAAGACCCATATCACAATTTTTTAAATCGATTTACCTGTTAATAGACATTTGGGTTATTTCAGTTTGGGGCTAGTATAAATAAAGCTGCTATGTATATTTATGTATAAGTCTTTGTATAGAAACATGCTGTCATTTCTGTTGACTAAATATCTAGAGTGGAATGACTGGATTGTATGGTAGTTCAGTGTTTGAGAGTTGTGGTTGATTTACATCCCTGTCAACACTGGTATGTGAAGTATTCTTAATCAGCACCATTGTAATAGATATGAGTAGTATCCCATGGTTTTAATTTGCATTTCTCTCAAGACAAATGATGTTGAGCACCTTTCCATGTTCTTACTTGCCATGTGTATATCTTCTTTGATGAAGTATCTGTTCAAATCCTTTGCCCATTTTTTTTTTTTTTTTGAATATTGCCCTCAGGTTCACAGCTGCTAAATTATTTTATTTTATTTTAATTTTGGCTGTGTTGGGCCTTCGTTTCTGTGCAAGGACTTTCTCTAGTTGCGGCGAGTGGGGGCCACTCTTCATCGCGGTGCGCGGGCCTCTCACTATTGCGGGCTCTCTTGGAGCACAGGCTCCAGACACGCAGCCTCAGTAGTTGTGGCTCACGGGCTTAGTTGCTCTGCTGCATGTGGGATCCTCCCATACCAGGGCTCGAACCCATGTCCCCTGCATTGGCAGGCAGATTCTCAACCACTGCGCCACCAGGGAAGCCCTGCCCATTTTTTTTTTAAGGTCATTGATTTTTTTATCTATTATGGATCAAAGAATAGAAAAGAAAATGTGATTTGCAAAATTTTTCTCCCAGTCCCCATTTCCTTTTCATTCTCTTAACAGTGTCTTTGAAGAACAGAAGCTCATAATTTTGTTAAAGTCCAATTTGTCAAATTTTCTTGTGTGGGTTGTGCTTTGGTATTAAAATCTAGAAAAATTTTTGCTTAATCCAAGGTCACAAAAATTTCCCTGTACATTTTCTTGTAGAAGTTTTATGGTTTTAGGTTTTGCTTTTAGATCTATGATTTATTTTTAAGTGAATTTTTGTATATGGTGTGGTGAGGATATACAGTTTTGTTTTGGATATGGTATGGCCTAAGGATATCCATTTGTTCCAACACAATTTTTTGATAAGACTGTTCGTTCTTTAATGAATTGCTGTTGCACCTGTGTCAAAATCACTTGCATATATGTGTAGGTGGACTTTCTATTCCTCTGTTCTCTTCAAATAATCTATCTTTAATACCATACAATGTCTTGTTTACTATAGTTTTATCATAGTCTTGAAATCAGGTAGTGTAAGTATCCAACTTTGTTCTTTTTCAGAGTTGCTTTGGCTATCCTAGGTCCTTTGTATTTTCATATGAATTTTCGAATTAGTGAATTTCTACAAAAAAAAGCTTGCTGGGATTCTGATTGCATTGTATTGAATCTAAAGATAAATCTGTGGAAAATTAACATCATAAAAATATTTAGTCTTCTGATTCATGAACTTGATATTATCTCACCATTTGTTTAGGTCCTCTTTAACTTTTCACAGCAATATTTTGTAGTTTTTAGTGTACAACTTTGCACATATTTTGTCAAATTTATTCTTAAGTATTTAATATTTTTCTTGATATTGTAAATGATATTTAAAAATATTTTGATTTCTAATTGTTCTTTGCTAGCATATAGAAATATAGTTGACTTTTACCTATTGAGTTGTTTCTTGCAAACTTGCTAAACACACTTTTTTGGTTGTGTTTTTTTGGTGTTTTTTTTTTGAGTAAGGTTTTCCTTTTTAAACATTTTATTTTGAAATAATTTTAGATTTATGGAAGTATTATGAAGAAAGGTCAGAGAGTTCCCTATATTTTTTACAGAGCTTCCCCTAATTAAACACAATTTTAATTTTAGTAGCTTTTTTTTGTAGATTTCATAGGATTTTTTACGTACATGACTATGTCGTCTTCAAGTAAAGATAGATTTTCTTCTTTCTTTACAATCTGGATGTCTTTTATTTCCTTTTCTTTTCACTGCATTTCTAGCCACTACATTGGCTAAAATCTCTGGTACAAAAAAGTTTTTTGACTGCGTACATTATAGTTATTGGTGGTATATGACAAGGTAGGGCTCTCTGAGCCCCTCCCATTCTTTAAGTGGTCTGGGATTGAAACTGTATTGAGAATGGGAGATTCTCAGTGTGTTGGGGGATTGAGTTGGGGCAAGGACTCCCCAGCAGCTGAGCATATCTCTATTCCTCTCATGTTCTCGCTGTGGCTGGTGGCCCAGAGGGCTTTTACCCCTTGGAGGCCATGTGGATCATCAGTCCACTGCCCTATTACTGTAGCCAAATTCATGGTCCTACCAGGAAATGAGCTTGACAAAGTGGTTATTGAGGGCAATGCAAACCACGGTATCAAGGGTGAAAGAGTGGGTGTCACTGGTAAAGTTGCAGGAGACAGCAAGATTTTCGGTGTAGCCCAGGATGCTCTTTAGTGGGCCCTCTGATGCCTGCTTCACCGCCTTTTTGGTGTCATTATATTTGCAGCTTTCTCCAGATGGCAAGTCAGATCTATGATCATCATACTGTTGGTGGGGACACAGAAGGCCATGCCGGTATGCTTCCTCTTCACCTCAGGAATGACTTTGCCAACAGTCTTGGCAGTGCTAGTAGATGCCAAAATGATGTTGTGGGAGACCCTGTGGCTGTCACTGTATAGTTTCCCAGAGGGGCCATCAATTTTCTGTCTTCTGGGTGGCAGTGATGGCATTGACTGTGGTCATGAGTCCCTCTACGATGCCAAAGTTGTCATGGTTACCTTGGCCAGGGGTGCCAGGCAGTTGATGGTGCAGAAGGCATTGCTGACAATCTTGAGGGAGTTGACATACTTCTCATGGTTTATGCCCATCACAAACATGGGGGTTTCAGCAAAAGGGGCAGAGATGATGACCCTTTTGGCTTCACCCTTCAAGCGAACCTTAGCTTACTCCAAGGTAGTGAAGACATGAGTGGACTTCACCATGTATCCAGCAGCAGCATCACCCCGTTTGACATTGGCAGGATCTCATTATTGGAAGATGGAGATGGACTTTTCATTGATGACAAGCTTCCCAGTTTCAACCTTGACTGTGCCATCAAACTTGCCATGGGTAGAATCACATTGAAACATGTAGACCATGAAGTTCAGGTCTATGAAGGGTCATTGACGGCAACGTTTTTCACTTTGCCAGAGTTAAAAGCAGCCCTGGTGACCAGATATCTGATACAGACAAATCCATCTACTCCGATCTTCACTATCATGTCTTAGGGATGCAGCTGGCACTGCACAGGAAAATCAGCTGTCTGTTGAATGAAGAAAAGCAGAGAGCCTCCGGAAACATGTTGAGTAGAAGTGGGAAACAGACATAACTTGCCCTGTTCTTGATCTTAAGGGGAATACATTCAGTCTTTCATCATTAAGATTATGTTAGCTATAAGTTTTTTGTAGATGTATTTTATAGGTTGATGAGATTCCCTTCTATTCCCAGTTTAGTAACAGTTTTTATTAGGAATTGATGTTGGAGTTTGGCAAATACTATTTCCATATCTGTTGAGATAATAATGATTTTTCTGTTTTAGTTTGTTAATATAGTAATTTATGAATGTTAAAACAAATTTGCATTCCTGAAATAAACTCCATTTCATCATGGTGTAGTGTTCTTTTCATATATTGTTGGATTCAACTTGCTAGAATTTTGCTGAGAATTTTTGCTTCTGTATTCATGAGTGATATATTGATCTGTAGTTCTTTCTTGTCATATGTCTTTGGTGTCATAGAATATTAGGCAGTATTTGTGCCTCTTCAATATTTTGGAATGATTTTTGTAGAACTGATACTATTTCTTCCTTAAATATCTGGCGTAATTCCCCATTGAAGCCACCTGGACCTGGACGTTTTTATTTTGTTTTGTGGGGAACGTTTTGTAACCACAAGTTCAAGTTCAGTTTCCTTAATAGATGTAGGGCTATTCAGGTTATCCTATTTTTAAAAATGAGTTTTGGTGGTTTGTGTTTTTCAAGAAACTTGTCCATTTCATCTAAGTTTTTTAATTTATTGGTATAAAGTTATTAAAAATATTCTCTTACTGTTCATATTTTTAGAATATGTAGTGATATTACCTCTCTGCTCCTAATTTAGTAATTTGTATGTTCTATTTTAATCCTTATCAGTTTGCCTATAGATTTTTAAATTTTATAGAGTATTTTAAAGAATCACTTTTTGATTTCATTGATTGTCTCTATTGTTATCCTGTTTTCTTTTTCACTGGTTTCCTTTCTTCTGCTTACTTTGGGGTTAATATGCTCTTCATTTCCTGTATCTTAAAGTGGAAGCTGAGGTCATCAATGTGGGACCTTTCTTTGATCTATCAGTGTCATTTTAATACTATAAATTTTTCTTTAGGTACTACTTTAGTTGCATCCCCTATTTTGTGTTTTCTTTCTCTTTCAGTTGTAAATACATTCCAAAATCGTTTTGATATCTTCTTTGACTTATGTGTTATTCAGTTTCTAATATTTGTGGATATTAAAGATACCTTTTGGTGAACGATTTTTAATTTAATTGGAGTCAGAGAATATAGTTTTGTGATTTGAATCTTTTATTTTTAAATTTTTTTAAACATCTTTATTGGAGTATAATTGTTTTACAATGGTGTGTTAGTTTCTGCTTTATAACAAAGTGAATCAGCTATACATATACATATATCACAATGTCTCCTCCCTCTTGCGTCTCCCTCCCACCCTCCCTATCCCACCTCTTTAGGTGGTCACAAAGCACAGAGCTGATCTCCCTGTGCTATGTGGGGGCTTCCGACTAGCTATCGTTTTACATTTGGTAGCATATATAAGTCTATGCCACTCTCTCATTTCACCCAGCATACCCTTCCCCCTCCCAGTGTCCTCAAGTCCATTCTCTATGTCTTTATTCCAGTCCTGCCCCTAGGTTCTTCAGAACCATTTTTTTTTTTTTTAGATTCCATATATATGTGCTAGCATACAGTATTTGTTTTTCTGTTTCTGACTTACTTCACTCTGCATGACAGATTTTAGGTCCATCCACCTCACTACAAATAACTCAATTTCATTTCTTTTTATGGCTGAGTAATATTCCACTGTATATATATGCCACAACTTCTTTATCCATTCATCTGTCGATGGATACTTAGGTTGCTTCCATGTCCTGGCTATTGTAAATAGAGCTGCAGTGAACATTGTGGTACATGACTCTTTTTGAATTATGGTTTTCTCAGGGTATATGCCCAGTAGTGAGATTGCTAGGTCCTATGGTAGTTCTATTTTTAGTTTTTTAAGGAACCTCCATACTGTTCTCCATAGTGGCTGTATCATTTACATTCCCACCAACAGTGCCAGAGGGTTCCCTTTTCTCCACACCCTCTCCAGCATTTATTGTTTGTAGATTTTTTGATGATGGCCATCCTGACTGGTGTGAGGTGATACCTCATTGTAATTTTGATTTGCATTTCTCTAATGATTAGTGATGTTGAGCATCCTTTCATGTGTTTGTTGGCAGTCTGTATATCTTCTTTGGAGAAATGTCTATTTAGGTCTTCTGCCCATTTTTGGATTGGGTTGTTTTGTTTATAGTGAGCTGCATGAGCTGCTTGTATATTTTGGAGATTAATCCTTTGTCAGTTGCTTTGTCGGCAAATATTTTCTCCCATTCTGAGGGTTTTCTTTTTGTCCTGTTTATGGTTTCCTTTGCTTTGCAAAAGCTTTTAAATTTCATTAGGTCCCATTTGTTTATTTTTGGTTTTATTTCCATTTCTTTAGGAGGTGGGTCAAAAAGGATCTTGCTGTGATTTATGTCATAGAGTGTTCTGCCTATGTTTTCTTCTAAGAGTTTTATAGTGTCTGGCCTTACATTTAGGTCTTAATCCATTTTGAGTTTATTTTTGTGTATGGTGTTAGGGAGTGTTCTAATTTCTTTCTTCTACATGTAGCTTTCCAGTTTTCCCCGCACCACTTACTGAAGAGACTGTCTTTTCTCCATTGTATATTCTTGCCTTCTTTATCAAAAATAAGGTGACCGTAGGTGCGTGGGTTTATCTCTGGGCTTTCTATCCTGTTCCATTGATCTATATTTCTGTTTATGTGCCAATACCATACTGTCTTGATTACTGTAGCTTTGTAATATATTCTGAAGTCCAGGAGCCTGATTCCTCCAGCTCCATTTTTCTTTCTCAAGATTGCTTTGGCTATTCGTGGTCTTTTGTGTTTCCATATATATTGTGCAATTTTTTGTTCTAGTTTTGTGAAAAATGCCATTGGTAGTTTGATAGGGATTGCATTGAATCTGCAGATTGCTTTGGGTAGTATAGTCATTTTCACAATGTTGATTCTTCCAATCCAAGAACATGGTATATCTCTCCATCTGTCGATATCATCTTTAATTTCTTTCATCAGTGTCTTATAGTTTTCTGCATACAGGTCTTTTGTCTCCTTAGTTAGGTTTATTCCTAGATATTTTATTCTTTTTGTTGCAAAGGTAAATGGGAGTGTTTTCTTAATTTCTCTTTCAGATTTTTCATCATTAGCGGATAGGAATGCAAAAGATGTCTGTGCATTAATTTTGTATCCTTCTACTTTACCAAATTCATTGATTAGCTCTAGTAGTTTTCTGGTAACATCTTTAGGATTCTCTGTGTATAGTATCATGTCATCTGCAAACAGTGACAGTTTTACTTCTTCTTTTCCAGTTTGGATTCCTTTTATTTCTTTTTGTTCTCTGATTGCTGTGGCTAAAACTTCCAAAACTATGTTGAATAATAGTGGTGAGAGTGGACAACCTTGTCTTTTTCCTGATCTTAGAGGAAATGGTTTCCGTTTTTCACCATTGAGAATGATGCTGGCTGTGTGTTTCTCATGTGTGGCCTTTTTATGCTGAGGTAAGTTCCCTATGTGCCTGCTTTCTGGAGGGTTTTTATCCTAAGTGGATGTTGAATTTTGTCGGAAGCTTTTTCCACATCTATTGAGATGGTCGTATGGATTTCTCCTTCAATTTGCTAATATGGTTTATCACATTGGTTGATTTGCATATATTGAAGAATCCTTGCATTCCTGGGATAAACCCTACTTGATCATGGTGTATGATCCTTTTAATGTGCTGTTGGATTCTGTTTGCTAGTATTTGTTGAGGATTTTTGTATCTATGTTCATCAGTGATATTGGTCTGTAGTTTTCTTTTTTGTGCCATCTTTGTCTCGTTTTGGTATCAGGGTGATGGTGGCCTCATAGAATGAGTTTGGGAGTGTTCCTCCCTCTCTGTATTTTGGAAGTGTTTGAGAAGGATAGTTGTTAGGTCTTCTGTAAATGTTTGATAGAATTCACCTGTGAAGCCATCTGGTCCTGGGCTTTTGTTTGTTGGAAAATTTTTAATCACAGTCAGAATTTCTGTGCTTGTGATTGGTCTGTTTATATTTTCTGTTTATTCCTGGTTCAGTCTTGGAAGGTTGTCGTTTTCTAAGAATTGGTCCAATTCTTCCAGGTTGTCCATTTTAGTGGCGTATAGTTGCTTGTAGTAATCTCTCATGATCCTTTGTATTTCTGCAGGGTCAGTTGTTACTTCTCCTTTTTCATTTCTAGTTCTACTGATTTGAGTCTTCTTTTTTTTGTTGATGAGTCTGGCTAATGGCTTATCTTCACAGAGAACCAGCTTTTAGTTTTTTTGATCTTTGCTATTGTTTTCTTCATTTATTTTTCATTTATGTCTAATGTGGTCTTTGTGATTTCTTTCCTTTTGCTAACTTTGGGTTTTTTTTTTTGTTTGTTCTTCTCTAGTTGCTTTAGGTGTAAGGTTAGGTTGTTTATTTGAGACGTTTCTTGTTTCTTGAGGATTCTGTTGCTATAAACTTCCATCTTAGAAGTGCTTTTGCTGCATCCCATAGGCCTTGGGTCATCCTGTTTTTGTTGTCATTTGTTTCTAGGTATTTTTTGATTTCCTCTTTGATTTCTTCAGTGATTTCTTGGTTATTAAGTAGTGTATTGTTTAGCTTCCATGTGTTTGTGTTTTTTTACAGAGTTTTTTCTGTAATTGATATCTAGTCTCATAGCACTGTGGTCAGAAAAGATACTTGATACAAATTCAATTTTCTTAAATTTACCAAGGCTTGATTTGTGACCCAAGATATGATCTATCCTGGAGAATGTTCCATGAGCACTTGAGAAGAAAGTGTATTCTCTTGTTTTTGGATGGAATGTCCTATAAATATCAATTAAGTTCATCTTGTTTAATGTGTCATTTAAATTTTGTGTTTCCTCATTTATTTTCATTTTGGATGATCTGTCCATTGGTGACAGTGGGGTGTTAAAAGTCCCCTACTGTAATTGTGTTACTGTTGATTTCCCCTTTTATGGCTGTTAGCATTTGCCTTACGTATTGAGGTGCTCCTACTTTGGGTGCATAAATATTTACAATTGTTATATCTTCTTCTTGGATTGATCCCTTGATCATTATGTAGTGTCCTTCTTTGTCTCTTGTAATGGTCTTTATTTTAAAGTCTATTTTGTCTGATATGAGAATTGCTACTCCAGCTTTCTTGTGATTTTCATTTGCATGGAATATCTTTTTTCATCCCCTCACTTTCAGTCTGTATGTGTCCCTAGGGCTGAAGTGGGTCTCTCGTAGACAGCATATATATATATATGGGTCTTGTTTTTGTATCCATTCAGCCAGTCTATTTCTTTTGGTTGGAGCATTTAATCCATTTACATTTAGGATAATTATCGATATGTATGTTCCTATTGCCATTTTCTTAATTGTTATGGGTTTATTTTTGTAGGTCTTTTCCTTCTCTTGTGTTTCCTGCCTAGAGAAGTTCCTTTAACATTTGTTGTAACGCTGGTTTGGTGGTGCTGAATTCTCTTAACTTTTACTTGTCTGTAAAGGTTTTAATTTCTCTGTTGAAGCTGAATGTGATCCTTGCTGTGTAGAGTAATCTTGGTTGTAGGTTTTTCCCTTTCATCACTTTCAGTATGTACTGCCTCTCCCTTCTGGCTTGCAGAGTTTCTGCTGAAAGATCACCTGTTAACCTTACGGGGATTCCCTTGTATGTTAATTGTTGTTTTTCCCTTGTTGCTTTTAATATATTTTCTTTGTATTTAATTTTTGATAGCCTGATTAATATGTTTCTTGGCATGTTTCTCCTTGGTTTTATCCTGTATGGGACTCTCTGTGCTACCTGGACTTTTTGAGTCTTTCGTTTCCCATATTAGGGACGTGTTCAACTGTAAAATCTTCATATATTTTCTCAGTCCCCTTCTTTTCCTCTTCTTCTGCTGGGACCCCTATAATTGGAATGTTGGTGTGGTTAATGTTGTCCCATGGGTCTCTGAGAGTGTCCTCCATTCTTTTCCTTCTTTTTTCTTTATTCTGCTCTGTGGTAGTTATTTCCACTATTTTATCTTCGAAGTCACTTATCCATTCTTCTGCCTCAGTTATTCTGCTATTGATTCCTTCTAGAGAATTTTTAATTTCATTTATTGTGTTGTTCATCATTGTTTGTTTGCTCTTTAGTTCTTCTAGGTCCTTGTTAAACGTTCTGGTATTTTCTCTATTCTTTTTCCAAGAATTTGGATCATCTTTACTATCATTATTCTGAATTCTTTTCCAGGTAGACTGCCTGTTTCCTCTTCATTTGTTTGTTCTGGTGGGTTTTTACCTTACTCTTTCATCTGTTGTGTGTTTCTGTGTCTTCTCATTTCGCTTCACTTACTGTGTTTTGGGTCTCCTTTTCGCAGGCTGCAGGTCCCTAGTTCCCGTAATTTTTGGTGTCTGCCCCCAGTGGCTAAGGTTGCTTCAGTATGTTGTGTAGGCTTCCTGGTGGAGGGACTAGTGCCTGTGTTCTGGTGGACGAGGCTGGATCTTGTCTTTCTGGTGGGTAGGACTGCATCTTGTTCTGTGTTTTTGGGTGTCTATGACCTTATGATTTTAGGCAGCCTCTCTGCTAATGGATGGGGTTGTGTTCCTGTCTTGCTAGTTGTTTGGCATAGGGTTTCCTGCACTGTGGCTTGCTGGTCGTTGAGTGGAGCTGGGTCTTAGCCTTGAGATGGAGATCTCTGGGAGAGTTTCACCATTTGATATTACATGGAGCCGGGAGGTCTCTGGTGGACCAATGTCCTGAACTCGGCTCTCCCACATCAGAGGCCCAGCTCTGACACCCAGCCAGAGCATGAAGACCCTGTCAGCCACATGGCTCAGAAGAAAAATGAGAAAAAAAGAAAGAAAAATAAAAGTTATTAAAATAAAAAAATTATTGAAAATTTAAAAAATTAAAAAGGAAGAAAAAAAAAGGAAGAAAAATACAATGGACAGACAGAACCCTAGGCCAAATGGTAAAAGGAAAGCCATATAGACAAAATCATACAAAGAAGCATACACATACACACTCACAAAAAGAGAAAAAGGAAAAAAATATATATATATTAAAAAAAAGGAAGAGAACAACCAAATCAATAAACAAATCTAATGATAATAAAGTCTAAATAGTAAAGTAAAATAAACATAAAACCAGAAACAAATTAGATGCAGAAAGCAAACCGCAAGTCTACAGTTGCTCCCAAAGTGTACTGCGTCAATTTTGGGATGATTAGTTGTCTATTCAGGTAATCTACAGATGCAGGGTACATCAAGTTGATAGTGGAGATATAATCTGGTGTTCCTGAGGCTGCTGGGAGAAATTTCTGTTTCTCTTCTTTGTACTGCTCCTGGGGTTCAGGATTTGGCCCTGCCTCTGCGTGTAGGTCACCTGAGGGCGTCTGTTCTTCGCTCAGACAGGACGGGGTTAAAGGAGCAGCTGATTAGGGGGCTCTGGCTCACTCATTTGGGGGGGTGGGAGGGGTACGGAATGTGGGGAGAACCTGCAGTGGCAGAGGCCGGTGTGATGTTGCAACAGCCTTAGGCGCGCCGTGCATTCTCCTGGGGAAGTTGTCCCTGGATCACAGGACCCTGGCAGTGGCGGCCTGCACAGACTTTTGGGAGGGGAGGTGTGGATAGTGACCTGTGCTTGCACACAGCGTTCCTGGTGACTGCAGCGGCAGGCTTAGCCTCTCACGCCTGTCTCTGGTGTCCACGCTGATAGCCGCGGCTCGTGCCCGTTTCTGGAGCTCATTTAGGCGGTGCTCTGAATCCCTTCTTCTTGCGCACCCCAAAACGGTGTTCTCTTGCCTCTTTAGCAGGTCCAGATTTTCCCCAGACTCCCTCCCGGCTAGCTGTGGTGCACTAGCTCCCTTCAGGCTGTGTTCACGCAGCCAGCCCCAGTCCTCTCCCTGGGATCTGACCTCCGAAGCTTGAAGCTCAAGCCTCAGCTCCCAGCTCCCGCCCGCCGCGGGCGGAGGGGGCAGACAAGCCTCTCGGGCTGGTGAGTGCTGGTCGGTACCAATCGTCTGTGCGGGAATCTCTCCGTTTTCCTCTGCATCCCTGTTGCTGCGCTCTCCTCCGTGGTTCTGAAGCTTCCCCATGCCGCCCAACCCCCGTCTTCACCAGTGAAGGGGCTTCCTAGTGTGTGGAAACTTTTCCTCCTTCACAGCTCCCTCCCAGAGGGACAGGTCCCGTCCCTAATTCTTTTGTCTGTGTTTTTTCTTTTGCCCTCCCCAGGTACGTGGGGGCGTTTCTTGCCTTTTGGGAAGTCTGAGGTTTTCTGCCAGCGTTCAGTAGGTGTTCTGTAGGGGTTGTTCCATACGTAGATGTATTTCTGATGTATTTGTGGGGAGGAAGGTGATCTCCAAGTCTTAGTCCTCTGGCATCTTGTACGTCTCCCTTCTGAATCTTGCAGATTTATTGAGATTTATGATCCACAATATGGGATATATTGGTAAATGTCTTGTGTTCACTTGAAAAGAATATGTATTCAGGTATTATTGGGTAAGTGTTCTATAAATGTCAGTTACGTCAAGTTGGTTGGTAGTGTTATTTAATTCTTGTATACCCTTAATGATTTTCTGTTTACTTGTCCTATCAATTATTGAGAGAGACGTATTGAAATCTCCAAGTGTCAGTGGGTAGGTCTCTCTCTCTTTGCAGTTGTATCAGTTTTTTGCTTCATGTATTTTGAAGTTCTGTTGTTAGAGGCAAAAAACATTTAGGATTCCCATATTCTTCAGATAAATCGACATCTTTGTCATTCTGAAATGATTTTCTTTATCCCTTGTAATATTCTTAGCTTCGAAATCTGGTTTGTCCAATGTTAATATAGTTATTCAGCTTATTTTGATTAGTGTTAGTATGATTTTTCTGTCCTTTACTTTTTTTCTATTTGTATCTCTATATTTAAAGTGAATTTCATTTAGTAAGTATATAGTTGGGTCTTACTTTCTTTAATCCAGTCTGATGATTTTTCTGTTTTAATTGGGGTGATCAGACTATTAATAGTTAATGTAATTATTGATATGGTTATGGTTATTGATATGGTTAAATCTGTCATCTAACAATTTGCTTTGTATTTGTCTTACGTATTCTTTGTTCCTCTTTTCTGCTTTTTTTTTCTTTTGCCTCTTTTGGATTTTTTTTAATGATTTCATAGATTATTTTAAATAAGTACATTCCATTGTTTTAACACTTCTGTTTTACCTGTGGCTTATTTATTCATTAAAAATAATCCTTTATTTGATTTTTAAATTTATATAATTTAGCACACATTTATTAAATAGCTGTTGTATTCAGTACTTAGAGAAAGAGTTATTGGAGTAGGTGAATCTTGATCATGGCTTTGGAGGAATGGTAAGGTATGATTTGTTAGAGAATCTATTGTAGGTTAGTAGAAGGGCATGATTAAAGGCACAGAGGTGGAAATTAATAGAGCAAGATGGGTGAGCTAGCAGGAGGAACAAAAGTATAAAAATTTTAAGAATGTAATAGGAGATTGAAAATGCTTCAAGGATTGATTTAAAAAAAAGGATTGGTAAAAACCTAACAATCTTAATGAAATTGTAAAACATATGCACATTTTATAACTTTACTTGTTTAACTGTCACTTTTTTTATTCTCAGGAAGTAAGCTACCATTAAAGAAAAAAACCACTGAATTGAAATAAGGTTAAGATCAAAATAATGTTAAATCCTTACAACTGACTAATTATATTTGGCCATTAATTTCTTCAAGACCTTTTTAATTACCAAATAAATTGTTTAACTGTTATGTAACTTGATTGGTTTTTTTTTTTTAACAGTTTCCTGTTTTAAATTGTATAATGCTGTCTCTTGGTTTTATTTACTCTTGGACAACTCTCAATGTCCTTCATATAACCTTTTTCCTGTGCTGGACCCTCCAGTATTGTTAATATCCATGGTTCTATTGTCTGTCCCATATTTTTCTTTCTTTCTTTTTCCTCACAATGTACTTTCATATAAGTTCTCTGACAGTTTCAGTGAGGGCTGGGAGGTTTTCAGATTTTGAGCTGCCTTGAACTTTGGACCGTCTACCCAAGTCAGGTTTGATTTTTTTTTTTTAACCAGTGATTGATAGATTTTAATAATATCAACCTTTGAGAAAAGGTTTCACCTTGCCCCCATATACAAATTATCCACTGAGGTATTTGAGTCTGATGGCCTCCCTCTTAAAGAGTCTGATATCAGGCACTCCCTTGGTTTTACCTTCTATTTAATAATAATTTGTTTTAACAATTTGTTGAACTATGTTCTAACAAATATAATAGATGCTAGTACTATGTTCAACTACTGCCGTAAGAGCTTTGTAGGTATTGATTTATTTGATTCTCACAGCATTATAAGGTAGTACTATTATTATCATCTCTATTTTTCAGACGAGGAATTGAATTTCAGAGAGGTTAAACACTTCATGCAGGGCTACCCCCAGCAAGTAATGGAGCCAGATGTTTGAACTCAGGTAGTCTAACTTCAGGGCCATGCTTCTAACTAGATATTTTTATAATCTTCTGGAGATCCTTACTTTTATGTAAGTATGTCAGATACTTAAAATTCAGTGTCTCCAAACCTGAAGTCATTGTTTGCTTTCCATCTGCACTGTCTTCCCCAAGGAAATTTGCTTCTCTTTTCACATCTTAGTTAATGTTGTCGTTTTCCTTTTGGTCATTTTAGGCATTAAATTTGAGTCATTCTCAAATGATTCAGAAAGTGCTACTGCTTTCTCCTTCCTTCAATTGATCCCTGCATCTTATTGATTTGTCCTTTAAATAACTGTTGAAAAAGTACATTCCGCTCATTTTCATTGTCTCAACTTAGTTAAAGTCAGCTGTGATCTCTCATTTGGAATAGCTATTCATTCTCTTCTCAGAGATGCTTGTGTGCCCTCTGGTACCTTATCTTAACACTCTGTAATTGTTAGTTTATGTGTCTCTCTTCTCCATTAGACTCTGTTCTCGTAAAGAAGGACCGTGAATTAGGATTTTGTACTCTCAGTGCCTAGCTTAATATGTGACATACAATTGGTGTACAATAAATATTTTGTGAATACATGAATTAGTTTGTCATTAGATGTTAGTTTTGATGGCTTTGATAACAGTTTGTTTTTGTTTTGTTTTTTGGTCTACTTTTGGAAAAGTGTCTTTCAATGCCTAAGTTTTTCAAAAGCTGTACATAGTTTCTGTAATTGTAGTGATCAAGGATAAAATGGATTCTTTCATGTAGTTACATGTTATCTTCAGAATATATTGTATAGTAAAATAACTTCAAAACTGTTAGAATCTTTTTATGGTTTGTGATAGTCCAAATCTTTAATTATATTTTCAAGAATGAAATATGTATTATATTCTCTTAGTAGCAATGGAACAGAAAGAAGTGTTTATATTCTTTACATATGCAAAAATATAATTTATATAAACCACTGCCATCTCAGAATGAGTGTGTTAAAAAGGAGTAGGCAGGTGTCATAAATCTTTATTCTTGGTAAAGAATATAATAGTTGAATGTTAATTGCATCCAATATTTAAGTAATGACAGAAAGTAATAGGGAATTTTTGGATCCAAATTTAATGCATGGCAGTGGGCCTGCATTTACTAATTTCTGAAGGTAGCTATATTCCCTGATAATTTCCCTGCATCAAATAAATGAAAATATTGTTCTGAGGGGAATGCACGAAAGGTGGCAGTTGTTTTCTACATAAGTAAAATTTTCATATGCAACATGCTGCTGACTGTGGGACTTTCAGGCTTCTTTTTGTTTTTCAAAGCACCATTCTGCTTAACTGTTAACTCTGTGCTTGTGCTTTATTTGCAGCATCTGGCGAGGCCCCAATGTGAACTGCACAGACAGTTCGGGTTACACTGCTTTACACCATGCAGCCTTAAATGGACATAAGTAAGTGCCACTTATTTGGACTGGAATCTTTGTGTATTTAGTTACATGTGATGAAGCTAATTATGTCTGATGGTACCTGTCTCATGTTGCCATGAGTCCCCTGGGCTTAGATGAATTTGGAGAGGCACCAGGTGTTCAATACCTGACAAGTTGAAAGTGGTAGGAATGTTGCTGAGATGATTATGTGCAGAGTGTAAGTCAAGTCAAATATCACACAGGGAAAATGGAAGAAGTGACAGAACCATGTTAGTCGTGTGTACCTTTGGTGAGGGAATGGGATACATCACTTAATGACACTCCCTACTTTTTTGGGTGTCTTCACCAAATATGGGATTATTCACTAGGAGTGAACTCTTCAATAGAGTCTTGCTGTTATAAGGCATAGGCACTTATATGAACCACTTCAAAATCCTCAAACTAAGCTAAAATGCTTTGTCTTTGTCATTCATGGATGGTCTTTCAGGTTTTAAACTTCTTTAACCTGTTTTTCAGAAGGAAAGTGACCCTGTTCATGTGTCTCCCCTCCTATGTGTTTTTCCTTTGCTTTAATGATTCAAGTTAGTCTTTTCAGATCTGGATCATTTCATTTCACTTCAGTTTTATTAGATGTGGTAATTACTGCCTTAAAAGTGCTAGTTACCTTTTATTTTCACACTTAACATTTCTTTCATTCTGTGAATTGCGACACAAGGGACTTAGTTATACTTGATCACATTTTAAGGCCTTAAAGCTCTCATGGAAGAAACATCATTTTTGTCATTATTTATCGTTATGACATTTTAATCTAACTTATTGCATAAATTGAACATTATCATTCTGTTTGAAGAATCATACAAATTATATAAAATACCATGAACTGAATGTTTCATCACTTAGATTTTTAGTATTGGAATTCCCAAATTATATTTCTTTTCATCCACTCCTGATTCTTTATTATATCAACTTATACCATCTAACTTAGAACTTTTTATTTTGCCGAGTGTTTTTCAGCTATATGCTGTCCTTCTGTAGATTGGAAAATGTGTCCAGATCCCTAACATCTGAATCTTTTAAAGGAATTACTATTTATTCTTCTTTGTACCTGAGTCATCTGGAGTGAAATCTATTAAATAAGCCCAAGCTGGCTTCTTTGGCCATCTTAGTTGTAGATTCAGGGTGGTACCATATTTCTTAGTTCCAATGGGGAAGACAAACTATCAAATCTAATGGACAGAAGATCTTGAGCTTGACCATTTGAGCTATACAACTTTTCTTGTTCTGTCTCAGCTTGGCATTATAAGTATTTCTCAAAATAATATTGTCCCCAAATAGACATATCGCTTCTTGATTTTCAGTGAAGTTTTTAGTAAATGTTATTGGTTTATACATGACATCCTGTGAAGTTCTAACCATTGAGATATATTTCTCTGAGGCCTCTTGCATAATTCTTTTTTTTTTTTTTTTTTTTTTGTGGTACGCGGGCCTCTCACTGTTGTGGCCTCTCCCGTTGCGGAGCACAAGCTCCGGACACGCAGGCTCAGCGGCCATGGCTCACGGGCCCAGCCGCTCCGCGGCATGTGGGATCTTCCCAGACCGGGGCATGAACCCGTGTCCCCTGCATCGGCAGGCAGACTCTCAACCACTGCGCCGCCAGGGAAGCCCTCTTGCATAATTCTTAGTTTTTATTGGCAGTATACAAAGTGAGGATAATTTAGGTGATTGAATAGCAATCATTAAAATTATCAAAAAGAGATGAGGCTTTGACTGTATATCTTTTAAGATCTCTTTAATTGCAGATGTTCTCTGAGAATTATATATCTCTGCTTTGCTTTTATATAAAGGTCTCATTTATCTTTTCTTTTAAACTCTTTCTAGAAAGATTTTGCTTAGTGTCATTCTGTAGGTATTGGAAAAAAGCAGGAAAATTCTAATCCCATCTCTCCCTCCCTGCTAGTTATGTGACCTTGAGCCATTTCATTAACCTATTTAGGCCTCAGTTCAGTGTACTGAATACAGTGGCTGGATATTTTTTGTTGTTACTTCCGATTATGACATTTTATGATACACTGTTTTATTATTGTTTGTGGCTCAGTTATGTACTATGATGTTACAATTCTGAAATTTGGATTTTCATCTAGAGTATAAGATTTCTTGATTTTAAATGATTTAAGTTACCAAGGACTTTTAAAATTAGAGATCATTTATTCTACCCTGCCCTCCTCACTTCTTTCATTTTATAAATGGAGAAACAAGACCATTCTGGATAAGTGACTTAGTGGCCACTTAGTTATTAAGGTGGGGCTGTTTCTAGAGTCTAAGTGTTCCTACTTCCAAGTGTATGCTTTTACCAGTACTTCACATTATATCCCCTCTGTGGCTGTATGCACACCAGTTTTCTAAATTCTTGTTGGTTTTTCTCTGTCACATTATGTATTTCTTGTTCCCGTTATCAACAAGTAGTGTGTTCTCATGGAATGCTGGTTTAAATATTGGCATAAGAAAAGATATTTGATGGATAAAAAAGTGTCATAGAATATACCTCAGAGCCAGAGGAGAATGGTTTTTCATTTCTTTGTCTTTGCTATTCTCACTTAGCATAGGTAATAAACTACTGTGTTGTATTCTTCCCAAGCAAAAGACATTTTTTTATGTCATAGACATTCTTCTGTGTCAGCATAGAAACACATCATTTCTATCTTTATTCCTGCTGCTGTTATATCCATCAGCTCTAGGTTGTTTTCATAAGCATTACGATTTCTAGGCTGAAGTTCGTGGAATTGTAGAGCTGGAAGAAATATTACAGGGTCCTATAGTTTATTCTTTTGCTTTGGGCACACGCTTTCCCCTTCCCTCCAATATATAGTCTATGGCCTTGTGACTTCCCTGGTGGTCCAGTGGCTAAGACTCCGCACTCCCAATGCAGGGGGCTCGGGTTCGATCCCTGGTCAGGGAACTAGATCTCACATGCTGCAACTAAGATCTAGCATGCCTCAACTAAAGATCCTGTGTGGCACAACTAAAAGATCTCACATGCTGCAACTGAAGATCCCACATGCCGCAACGAAGGTCCCATGTGCCACAACTAAGACCCAGTGCAGAAATTAAAAAAAAAAACTGTGGCCTTCATACTACATATTAAGCCTGTATCCTCTTTATTTTGTATGTTTTATTGGGAGTTCTTATTTATCAATGGTAGTTAATCCACAAGTGGAGCAGCATTTTATACCTTAAATATATTATTTCATAATGAATGATTCATCTCCACTTAGCCACATCAGGGCACAATAGAAAATGTAATGTACTCTGGTGATTTAGGAGTCATTTGTAATTACAGATTAGAAAATTTTTACCTTCAAATGATATAAAAAACATGGTCAGTAGAACAAATTTAACTAGTGATGATTATAAATAAATTATTTCAATAGATAGGCTAGAGATTTTTCTCTTTTTCAAAATACGGAGGATTCATTGTCTCGCTCACGTATTTCTACTGCAAATTTGATTCACTTAATTCTCTTCTGAATAGCAATTAGCCAGGTTTCCTCCCTCCTTCCCTCCTTCCCTCCCTCCTTCCCTTACTCCCTCCTTTCTTTACTTCCTTCTTCATGCCTTTCTTCTTTCCCTCTCTTCCTCTGTCCTTCTTTTCTTTCTTCTTTCCTTTCCCCCTGTCTTTTTAAATAATAATCTTATCACTCCCTGTAAGGTTTTACTAAACCTGTATATTCACGTTTCATTTCAATTCTCCTTCTTTTCTTAGCAACTTGCTCCTTTTTTTTTTAAAGTTCCATCTCATTAAACTATGTTGGGTACATTGTAATTCTTGGCTACTGTTTTGGAAAATGTCAGTACTAAATTGTTATTGTATCTTTGAAATATGTATGCTATTTGATATGTGCAGGGTTAAAATATTTTCTATTCTCACTTCTCATTCTTTAAATATTTAATGCTTGAATCCTAGACTCCATTATCTATAATCCAAATTGTATCTCAAATTGGATCTAGAATCCACATAGTAAGCTATCTGCTGCACTTTTGATTTGCTCAGAGTAGGCTTTCTAATGAAAGAAGGGTGCTTCCTCTAAAAATTTGTATAATCTAGTCCATGAAATTGCCCTTTGAGTCACCTACAAATATCTTTGGTTGATTGCTTCTTTCTTGGATAAGGCTATTAACTAGTTAAACTTTGGCTTTATTCACTCTATCTGGAAATCTGTGAGAGTGAATTCAGTATATAAAGGAGCTCCAGTTAGAAAATGGAGTGTATTGTCCTAAAGGCTTTTGACCATGTTGAACACATTTGCAACTTTATTTTCATTAAGGAGAAGTAAAATCTTCAAGAAAGTGTGAAATCAAGAGGGCCTTCATGAATTTGAGAATTTCATTAGTTTGTTAATACTACATCTATATGAAGATGATTTGCATTTATTTCAAAATTCTTTGCATTACCAACAAATACAGGAGGATGGAACAAAATAAATGTCTTTGGTTAATTATAGGGAAACTTGCTGTTGAGGTAAAGAAGTTTGAGTGTTGAATCTTCCCAATTAATTTAATTTTGCTCAGAACATATACTGAACTTCTTAAAAGACATTTCATATTACTCAGAAGTATTATTTATGTCTGTCAGAAAATGAAACAACTTAAACAGAGTAGCAAAAATCAATACTTTTAGAATTCCTGTTTTTACCTGAACTTACATATATTAGCCTCAAGCTACAAAATGTTGCAGTGATTTAAGTTGGATTATTATTAAATTTAATTTGATATTTTTGTTTTGTTCCTGGGAAATGGAATTATTTTTCCTGTGATCTCATGAACTACATTTATTTTAGTGTTTTGGAACATTTCTTATTTATCAAATGCTGTTAAGAAAGAATGCCACTTTAAGATATAGGGATTACTTCTTTGCTTGCTATTCTGTAGACAGTGTTCATTAATATAACTTAATATTTCATGCCAGGTAACCAAGTATGGTCAAAATATTCATTTCTGGATACCTCTGGAAGATATAAGATGCAACTTAAATAAAAATTTTAAAATAGGTGTTAACTAGGCTTATTATGGTGATCAGTTTGCAGTATATACATATATCAGATCATTATGTTGTATACTTGAAACTAAAGTCATGTTATATGTCAATTATATCTCAAAAACAAAACAAAAAAAACCTTGATTTGGTGCGATCCTGTATTAACTACAATTCTTGTTTAGACGTTAAAGAAAGTACCTGAAATTTAATTTACTCTTGATGAGCCTGGATGAAAAAGGCCTGTATAATACATATTGCTTGTCATATACAAGGGATATACAATCATAAGAAATTAATGACACTATATTGATTAATATTTTGCTTAAGATTCAGCAAGACTAACAGGCACTTATTTGATCAAAGATATAACTTTATATTTCACAGATATGTTTTCACGTTAGAAATCTGAGCTCAGCCAGTTTATTAGCTGGTATCTCTGAACAAGATGAAAGGCTCAACTTAAATAAAAATTTTAAAATAAATTTAAATTTAAAAATAAATTTAATAAGATATTTATTTAATAAAATGAATAAACTTAAAAAAACTGAAATAAAAATAATAGTATTTATTTAGGAGCTTGGTGTTCACCAAAGATAATTTCATAAACATGAAGGTTTTTCTTTTCTGATTTAGATGATAGTAATACTATACAATACAAATGATCAGTATTAGTTTTTTCACTATATCATACATCTTCCTGATAGATAAAGAATGAATGCATATCACATACATTATTAGAAAATGTCAACAAAAATTGAGCCAAATAACAAATGAAATTCTGAATGGTTTGAGTGAGAGTAAAAGAAAATAGTATTGATGATCCCATCAAACTTTTCTTTACTCCTAGAAAGGAAATGCTTTTAGAAATTTCAGACTTTTTTTTTTTTTTTTGCTTAGGCTTTGAGGGATGAAATTAAAACCCTTCACATAATTGTCTTTCTTACTAAATGAATTGGGAGAAGGCTGTTTTTTTGTAAGATAAATCCTACTTGTTACATCCAGGTATTTAACTGTGCTTCCTTTGGTATTATTTTAACTTTTATTAAATGCTGATATATTTCAGTTAAAAAAAATCACTAGAATTGTTCAATCTTGCAGTAAACTGCTTTAAGAATAGTTTTTGATTGTGTACAGTTTTACAGTCATTTTCCTTTCTCATTTGATTCACACCAAAACTCTTTGAGACTGGCAACAATATATAATCTCTAAATTCTATTTTAACAACATCTGAAAGAGAGACAGGTTATTTGAATTGTCCAAGGTAGCCAAGTTAGTAAGTACTAGTAGAAAGTTGGGACTTCAGATCAGATCTTCTGGTTCTCAGCTCCTTTTGTTATTCATAAGTATTGAATTCTTTTTTCCACTTTGTAAGTTATTTATCTCAGAATGTATGACCCTATATAACAACTTTTACGTGGCAGAGAGGTGAGAAGAAGCATAGAAACTGGACAAACTTCAGGTTTTCTTCTGATTTTCAGACTGTTTTTGCCAAAGGTGATTTGAAGGAAGCATTTTTACTTTTAAAGGATTTTATTTTTTGGGGGGGCAAGAACTAATATTTGTATAGTGTTTTACTGTTTATTGAGTGGCTTCTCTTTTATGTTCTCGTTTACTGTTCTTACCAGTCTTGAGCAACAGGCACTATTATTATTATTTATATTATTTTCTACAGGAAAGAAAAAGAAAAATGAGACTAAATAATACTGTAGGGGTCATATCATTAGGTAGTTTGCATAGCTGGGACTTTAAATTCAAGTCATTTAAATTCAAAGCTTATAAAATAATACTGATTTTAGAAAAGAAATGTTAAAATGAGGTTTATTTTTATTTTCTCTGAAATCTTATCATTAGAAACTGCGTCAGTGATAGAATTTGTCTCATAAATGAATTTCCCTCTTAAAATCATTTCTTAGCCTTGGAGGAGGAAGGTGAAAGAGTGCACAAGTATAAACAACACACATTCAAAGTATGTCCTGTGCTATGGCTAAAAGTTATTAAATTTTTTTTTCAACCTTGGGCTTATATTGCAGGGTCTCTGTCCTACTGTGCTGCTTTCTCTTTTATATGTATCCTCAATCCCTTATTCCAGTTCTCTGTAGGGATGATGTGTAAACTCCCTAAATGTCTCTTGGTAGTATGATAACTTTTTTTTGTAAACAGGGAGTTTGCTTGCACCTCAACTCTTCCTTCAGACTAAATCTCAGATACAGGTTATCTGGAAATACTCCCTTTTTGAAAAAGATGAGAGGAGGTATTCTTTTAAGTTATTTGACTAAATTCGTTCAGTTAATAAAATTAGATAAATTTTGCTGAAATGAATTCTATTAGGTAGTTTTATGGTTAGTCAGTGCTCTGTGTGTGTATGGTGGTGGGTTGTTCCAGGTAAGTAAAATAGCCAAATGCTGAAGAGGCAAACTCTTAAACCCAATTGTATGTCTCAGTACCTTGAATGATTACTATAAATTGCCAGCCAGTATCTAGTATACTTTTATAATTATCTGTTTAATAAATGCTGCATTGTTCAGCATATTTTCTTTTCTGTTGTATTCTTTTGGTTTTTCTACTTCTTAGGGACATAGTTCTCAAACTGCTTCAATATGAGGCATCAACAAATGTAGCAGACAACAAAGGTTATTTTCCTATTCACCTGGCTGCCTGGAAAGGAGATGTGGAAATTGTGAAGATTCTTATTCATCATGGACCATCGCATTCCAGAGTCAACGAACAGGTGCACTTGACAAATATTTGCTCATGCTATGATTTTTCGAGAGTTTTGCGGAGCCAAAGACACATTGAAAAATTGATTATTTCTATCTTTACCCTGCCAAAGACCTTTCTACTGCTGAATTTCCTAAAGGAGAAAGTTGAAAACTTCTTTGGCATTTGTATATGGTACAAATGGTACAAATATGGTACATTGGCACTAAGTTGGACATTTGTAAAGATATTTGTTAACAAGAAAATCCCACATAAAGGAAGTAGTTGTAGTATTTTTGCCTGCTTTCCGTAAGCATCCATTTTATATTTATTGAATATTTAAAGATATAACAGAATTCACATTTGTAATGTGAATTAGTTTCTCTTAATAAAATTTTAAATGCTAAAATGGTGACAACTATCATTTGCATAATGCTTTACCATTTACATAGCACTTTCACATTAAGTACAATTTTGTGAATTAAAATGCAAAATACAATGTATACAGTTGCTAGTCACACATTAAATTAAAAATTTCCTGTATGTGTAGAGATTATATCTATATCTACACATACATATGCATATATATATATATATATATATATACACACACACACACATACACACACACACACACACACCCGCCCAGAGTAAGTTGAGTAAAAAAAAGCAGCAGGACGTTACTGATAGATAAAGTCAAAATATTTACAAGTACATAGTATCCATGTTACATATAATGCATATATTTAAAAAGAAATGCCATTCTCGGTATTCTAGATAAATAAGACCACAGATTCCAGAAAGCAAAATACAGTCCTCTAGTACAGTATAACAAACATCTTGAGCTCTGAATGCCCCCTACTGTTCCCATTTTGTAAAACCATATTTGAAAACCAGCATGTAGTCCAACAACTGAATTACAAATATGGCATTAAGCTGCAGGTTGGCAGTTATCCAATATCAATGGAAGTAGGTTACTCCAGGGTAAGCGCATCTAATGAAGTACAATTAGCATATTGTTCAAATGGATACAGACTTTGCAGACCTTTTGACTGAAATTCAGATTAAAGAATAAAAAGTAGCACTTGCCAGCTGTGAACAGCAAAGGGAAGAAAAATGTATATATTTTTCTTACATCAAAAGGCAGTTGTATAAAGAACTAATCAAGAAAAATGTTTTATTAATTGGAACACTGTCATTAATATTTATCACAATAAAATGTCTGTTTACAGGTTACAAAATACAAAATATTTTTATGAGAATACACTCATTAATTCAAATCTATAAAAAATGACAGATATGGGTATCTTTATTGGCACATCATGCTAAAAGGAAATTTATGAGAATGCTGACTGCTCCTCAGAAAACCAAGTTAAAAGATCATTTGTGGAATGAGCCATCTGGTGGTTATTCTTAAAACTGTCTGAATGCCCCAAAGCAAACCTGAAATAATAAGATGGAAAAACAAACCAAGGTTAAGCAAGGGAATGTTAGTTTCTTCAAACAATATTTTTTAAATGACATGAAAATAAGAAAGAAAAACCCTAGAATTTATTTACATTTGAAAGCTGAATATTTTAAATGGCATATAACTGTAATGGTATGTTTTAAAGAGAAACAGTTATTTTTTGTGATGTTGAATAAATTTAAATATAAAAAAGGTTTTTTTGAGGTGATTGGACTTCAGAATTCCTTTTTCACTTCTCTTGCTTTATATTGTGGTTTCTATTGGAAACAAGTTGAAATTTCTTGAGGTTTTTAATACCATACTTTCAGTATTTTTTGTTTGTTACTATGTATATACGCTTTTAGTGCTGACATAGTTCTCTCATTCAATGTCATTTCTTCTAAAAGTTTCTGATGTCGGAATTTTGTTTTCACAGGTAAATTCTGATTTTAGCTTTATTTCTTTTTTCCCCATGAATGGGACAGAAATATGCTAATTAATTATAAGCCTTTATGTATTTAAGCAATAGAGGGCAGGAATGAAAATGGTAATGAACATTTATTAAGACCTATGATAACCAGGCACTGTGCTAAGCACCTTTACCTGTGATATGTTATTTACTTAGTTCTCGGAATCCTCTGAAGTGATTTTTATCACTTCCATTTTATAGATGGGAAATCAGGCTCAGTAAAGCTAAGTAACTCTTCTAAGTTCACACATTACTGAGTGACTTAAACAGACTTGTATTCAGATCTCTGTAATTCCAGAGCCCTCCACAATAGCACATTGGTATTCTAAGTGGTAAATCCTATCATTTATGGAGTGTTTACTATATGCCAGGCATTGTGCAGAGTACTTCATCTACATTATCTTTCTAAGCTCTACCACAGCCTGATGAGGTAGGTGTTAATTACTGTTCCTACCTTATATATGGGGAAAGTACCTTAGAGAGATTAAGTAACTTGCCCATGATATCACAGCTTCTAAAAAATGCAGCCAGTATTTGAATTCAGGTTTTTCTGATCCAAAGCCCAAGCTTTTAACCAGTAATACACTATGTTATAATGTTAAAATTATGCATAACTGTCAGGGTTTCATTCTGATTTCTGAATGCTGTCTTTGGTTTCTAATATAACTTTCTTTAAAAGTAATTCTACCTTATGTTTTAATGTTTAAAGCTTATAAGGCATTTTCCTATATGTTATCTCTTTTGGTTTATAAGCTGTATTCTAAGGTTATAGGGAAGATAATATTCTAATTTTACAGTAAGATAAGTTAAGAGAGATAGAGTGATTTATTGTTGCTAATAAGTACGTGTTAGCACTTCAACCTGGATCACCATTTTATACTGTCTTAGAATTAGTGGTCAACTTAGGGTGACATAACTTTGAAAATAAAGTGGACTCTGCCCTGATTTTTATAATTGCCACATCCTTCCTGTCTTTTGTCAACAGGTTTATTTCCTTTCTTCTGATGTTATGTGTGTTTTCAATTTATATTTCTCTGTATATTCCTTTCCCTCCTGCCTTTCCTTCCTCTTTCCTTTTCGTCCACCTTCTCTTCCTCTTTTCTTCTGTATTTTAACATTAGAGCAAAAACCAGAGGAGCCTTATCTCATAAGTATATTCCCTTGCCATTCACCAGAACTCAAATCCAGCTAGTGTTAGATAGTTTCCATTAGTTTGACTTTGAAGTAAGATCTTTGGTAAATAACTTTTGTTAGCCAGTTTCATACTGCCACCCATTGTCTGGAAGTGTCCTAATTTTTCAGAGAACACTCATCTGGTAGAAAAGAAGGAATTCAAAACAGTTTAAGAATATTTAATGTAGACATACTAGCAATTATTAATTAGTGCTTTATCACAGCCTATTTATTTCAAATTGGATTTTTTTAGACCACTAGTGAGTATGGACATGAGTATACAACCATGCCTTTTTGTAAAGGTAGCACAGTTGTGGTCTTCACTGACGTGACAAGCCAAGTGTGTGTTCGATATTACAGATAAACTCTATGAACATTTTCTCCTGAGTAAGACTTGAATGATTGAAATAACTTTTTCTTGAGATCTGAACAGTGATAACTGGAGTTAATAGAAAAATTTCAATTTTGCACTTATAATTTCCTAGGCTAAGGCCTTTGCAAAGGTAAAGAGGTCTTTGAGGTATTGTTTCATAATTTACTTTTCTTTTCCTCAAAGAGGTAGTATATCTTAAAAAATGAGATTGAATCTCTTTTCAACCAACGGGAAATTTGGTTTGGTCAGGAGGCATATTTCTATATCATATTTTCATGGTTTAAGGTAATAAGATTGATTTTTAAATCAGGTTTATAAAACTTGGCCAGATAATAAAATCAGGGAGTGCAAGCCTCTATGTTGTCAGTCTGTGAGGAAATAGACTATGATAACACATTTAAACTAAGAACAGGAATGGCTCCCCCAAAATGCTGGAAAAAACAATACCTCCAGCTAGATTCCCCATCTGTCAGATCTTAACTTTTTGTTGACTGTCTTCAAGGAGTAGCTTTTCCTTTGCGTTTGGCCTTCAAATGCCCTCTTCTGATACTTGTTTTGGAAAAGTAAAGTAGTAAGAAGATTTTTCTGTGCTTTTTTTCCCCCATCACTCCTCTTTTTAAGTTTTCAAATCTTCTCTTTACTCTCAACTTACTTATCTGCATTGTTTTATCATCCAGAGCAAGGCTGAGTTACTTTCTGGAACGATAAGATTTGTTTGGGTTTGTACCCTTAGAACAACTAAGCAGCTACTTCCTATTTCAACTCAGTTGGTGTTCTTTTGGGAAAAATCTATAGAAATTCTGCTTTCAGATCACTAGCTCCATGTTTTTCTTCTTTGGCAATAAAGAAACACATGGCAGGCAGTGTGGTACAGTGGAAAGAGCATAAATGGGATTTTGATTCTGATGGATACAGGTTCCAAAAGATACTGAATCTGCTTGGGCATGTAATTTAACTTTTTTTGTATTTTAGTTTCCTCATCCATGAAGTGGAGATGTTAATACCAATCTTGTAGGATCATTTGTAAGAGTTAAAGGAGACAATGTATGTAAAGTTTTTAGACACTCAGCAAATGGTAGTAGTAATAGTTTCTATTGTGGAAGATGGTATTAAAAGTACCAACTTTGGGTCTAGGCTATTTAGGTTCAAATTCTGGCCTCAATACTAAATGGCTGTATAATTGAAGGGCAGTTATTCAGCTACTTACTACCTCAGTTACCTCATCTGTAAAATGGGGATAATGATAATAATATTTATCTCCTAGTGAGGATTAGATGAGTAAACATGAAATGCAACTGTACCTGGCACATAGTGATAGCTATGATAATGACTCTGATGATGAAATTCTCCCTTGCTCCCTAGAACCCTCATTTAGGACATTGCATTTTTGTTACTAAAATTTCTTGTTCACATTTCTCCTGATTGACCCTTCTGCCTCCTGACATAGTCATACTGCATATACCTACACCATCTGCCCAAAGAATCTGAAAGGGTACATCTCCCTTGCAACTGGGTTCAGTTTTCTCCATTTTAACATTTTTTATTCTGCTAAATTCCTGGGGAAATCTCATTGATTTTCAACTGAAACACTTATAAGCTACACGTGTAATACTGTGATACTTGTATGGTATGGGTATGGTCTGCTTCTCAATCCATGATTATATTTCAAAAAGATATGGTTTAATCTTAGGGCCAGTATGTCTTTATTCTCTTTGCAAAAGAAGCACTGATTTATACTTAAACGAAAGATAAAATGAAACAACTTGGGAAGCCTTTCTGTAAATCTTTCATTATCAAAGAATGTACTATCTCAACTACCTTTTGGAAAGCCAGTCTGTTAAAAGTGTATTATAATTCTTATTAATCTCTCTCATTAACAAATGTCATGGAGGCACGATGCACAGTGCAGATAACACTGACCATCTGGGCCCAGCAGGGCTACTGACTAACATGGCTAAATCATTTATCACTCTTGGAAGTTGGAATATATAGTGTAGGGAAAAGTTTGATTTTTTCATTTGAAGTAATAAAAATAAAATGTGATATTTTTGGTGTAATAAATGATAGGTACTAGTATCAAATATAAAATTCTATTAGGCATACTTATTAAAACAGATAAATCTTAAACTTACATTTTCAAAGCATCTCAGGTTTTAAATGACTGTATATAGGTTTTGATAAAGGACTGAATTTCTGAAAACTTGCACTTTATGTCTTTGTCTTAACAGAACAATGAAAATGAAACTGCCCTACACTGTGCAGCTCAGTATGGACACTCAGAAGTAGTTGCTGTTCTCCTGGAAGAGCTCACTGATCCTACCATCAGGAACAGCAAGCTGGAAACTCCTCTGGACCTGGCAGCCCTCTATGGACGGCTTAGAGTGGTCAAAATGATCATCAGTGCACACCCTAACTTAATGAGCTGCAACACTCGAAAGCACACACCACTACACCTTGCTGCACGCAATGGTCACAAAGCAGTTGTTCAGGTGCTGCTGGAAGCAGGAATGGATGTGAGCTGTCAAGTGAGTCTTCTTTTAGCTATGCTCCAAAAGCAATGGTGCTCTTGTTTTGCTTTGAGATACAGATGTTAAAACTTACAGGAAGAAATCTTACCATTTTTTAACTGGTCAAACGGTCTACATGTATCTTTGTAACTACTCAATTCAAAATACCCCACCACACAGCTGGGAAATATGAAGAAATATAAGGCATAATCTCTAACCTCATTCTACCTTGAGGGCTATACACATGAAAAATGATTACTAGATGGCAGTTGTGTGTGGTCTCCTTAGTAATTGTTTCCTTTCTCCCAGTATCTAGCACACAGCCTGACATACACCAGTAATTTAGTCCAGTCGAAGTTGAATGAATGAATGAATGAAAGGAACAAAATTCACTTTAACATTTTTGAGTTGTACTTTGTGTTTAATATGTTGACACATTTAGAATACAAATCTCACAGCTATCCTGTGGGATTGAGAGCCATTAAATTCCAGTACAGAGATGAAGAATCAGATTCAAAGACTAGGAAACTTGCCTAAGGATACATAGCTCGTAAACCCAGAATGTGAATTTAGACTTACTGATTAAAGTCCAGGCCTTTTTCCACAATAATGTACCTCTATACATGGCTAATAAAGGAAGGATCACTATGCTTAAGGGCAATAAGAAAAAAATTTATTGGGAGGTGTGATTTGAGTTGAGCTTTGAAGGACAGATAACATTTGGATAGGTTTTGTTTCTCCACAAGGAAAAGCAACTTGCTTTTGTTATCTGTCTCGTTAACCTAATTAAAAGGTTAGCTTTTTTTTTTTTTTTACCATTTTCTCCTTTTATGACTGTTTTTTTTTAGCCCCCAAGTCACTGGCAACATACTTACCTTCCAGAGATCCTTTTGGTTCCCGTCAGATTGTGACTTTTCTCCCCTATATATTGATAAGCTATTGCTGCATAATAAACTGTACCAAAATTTAACAGCTTAACACAATAGCCATTTATTTAGTTTATAATTCTGAGGTTATGGTTGAGTCTTAGCTTATATGGGCAGTTCTTCTCTCCTGACTGGGCTCTCTCTCATGTGTCTTGGGTCAGTTGTAAATCAATTAAGTGTCTGTGATTCAGGGAGTGACTGGCTGTTACCTGGGGTAATGGGTGAGACTGCTATGTGTCTTTCATAATCAAGCAGTCCACCTTGGGCTTGTTCACATGGTAGAGAGAGAGGGAGAGAGAGAGAGAGAGAGAAACAGAAACAGGATTATACAAGGCCTCTTGAGGTCTAGCTTTGGAACAAACATATTGTGTCTTTTGCCATGTTTGATTGGGCAATACGGCACAAAGGCATCCCAAATTCAAGGGGTAGGAAAACAGACGCTACCTTTCAAGTAGAAGAGGGTGTGAATTATGAAAGGGGTGTGAATACCCAGAGGCAATAAATGCAGACAGTTTTGTAAACAAATCTGCACATTCAAGGTGGAATTAGTGCTCAACTGTGAAGTTATTTTCCTAGGAATTGTTGAGGTTGAATACTGTGTTTCTCGGGTTTTTTGTGTGTTTTTTTTTAAGTTTTAAAAATCCTAGGCCTTCTAATCTTAGGTTTAAGACTGACTCCCTGCATCAGAATTTTCCTTAGACCTTTGCCTGTGTTATTTAGATATTTGTAATATCTTTTCTAAATTGCTTATTCTACTTTGGCAGCCTTGAAAATATGCACAAGAATTTTTTTTAGCCCTCATATTTAAGAAAAAAACAACTTTGCTTGCAAAGGGGTATTGAAATGAGATAGATACATGTTTACTATTTATTATAGGTGACTAACAGAGTTATTTTTTTAAAGTATGTTTAATGATAAGCTAGATGTTTATTGTCTAAATGTTGAATTTCGCTAATCTAGATTTATTGCTTTTATTAACACTTTTGGAATATTTCTAAACTTTATTGCACAGATTGCATTATAACCAAGGACTTTAACTATGGCTGTTTGAGATCAATAATTCACTTTATGTCCCATGACTAGAAAAGTAAGAGTTCAGATTCAATTTTATAAATTTATATTTTTTATGCAAAACACTGTATTTTGTGCTTTTGGAGAATTAAAGATAAAAAAGATCTGTGCCCAAAATTTGGTGGAGAACACAAAAACTTGCAAGAATAACTTCTGTTTCATGACATATTAAAATAAATGCTAAGCCGAAGTGCTATGAAGATATAGGTGAGAAAAATATAGATTTAAAGAGGGAGAACTTGGGAAGACATTGAAGAGTGATGTTTGAAGAAGACCTTGAAAGTCTAAAAGGACTTTGAATTTTAGGTGTAATTTAGCTTGCAGATGTGCATTATTTGGCTAAAACAGTGTTTTAAAATGTTGAATTTTAAATACTTCCCGATGGGGTATATACCTTCTAAGATCTCAGCCTCTCTCTATGATTCATTCCTTTAGATTTTTCTACTTGGCCACTGATAGCATTTGGTTTTGTTACTCACAAATCAGATGAAAGGGTACACAGTATGTTCAGAATATGTGAACACTTAATCAGAAGCATCAGGGCAGGTACCTGAGCAGGATGGGCAACATTTTGGTTGCTATACCTCTTTCACTGATGCTCACTCTATGATTTCATCTTGAAGGTTCCAGGAAGCAGAGCTGACAACATATTTCTACAATACATCTCAATGACTTGACTCTTCCATTAGATATAGTTAGTGTTAGTTGATTTTTTGTTTTTATTATTATTGCTTTGTTCATATAAAACATTTTTTGGCATCTCATTACCCTTTTTTGTGATTATTTAATTTTTTTATGTTATTCAAATTAACTGTCACCTAGGTTTACCATCAGATTCACTATAACATTTTTTAATATTAAATTTGAAGTAGAGATTTGTTGATATTCTCACTGGCTGAGAGTGAACCATACCAATTAGTAACCTTAAACTGTTTCAGTGGCTTTAATATTCATTAATTTGTTAACTAGTTGGAAGTTAACAGTATTAAAAGTAATCCTATTTGGTAAATCACAGTACTACATTTTTAGACTTCAATTACATTCAAGTTATTATGAATAATTCTTCAAAATTTAGAGATGGCTTTGGAGGATCTTTTCTTTTAATTACAAATATTTTTAAATGCAGCATTTGTGTTTGTACTTTTTGTAGAAGTTTTGTTTTCTGCTTCATTTCTTTCTGAGCAAATTTGAATTATAACACCTATTTGAGCTAGTGAGCAAAATAATTTAATTCCTATTTGGTTGATTTCATAGTATATATTTACTTATAAATCCTTTAGCATTAAAAATTTCTTAATAAAGAGAATCAATCATATTAAGATATTAAGAAAGTAAGGTTTAATTAGCATGATGCTTTTGAAATTAGCAATTATTTCTATGGATTTCAAACCTGATTTGGGGTAACTAGGTGGTGATAGTGTCATATTATGCTAGTGCTTTAACTGTGTGTGTTTCTTATTAAAACTCAGAGTTAAAGCACTGGCATAATATTAAGAAATTGGGTTTTATATGAATGTAAAAGGAAAGGAAAGTAAAATTACAGAAAATTAATAGTAAAGAGTACAAGTTAGCATGCTAGGAGCTGTTAAGGTGCAAAGCTGAGTAAGGTATAGTTTTTGCTCTCCAAGTGCTTACAGTGGCAGGAGAAATATGTGCCTAAATGGATAGATTACATTTTAATAATTCATTTACTCTTTTTTTTTACATTTTTATTTATTTATTTATTTTTGGCTGCACTGAGTCTTCATTGTGGTGCACAGACTTCTCATGGCGGCGGCTTCTCTTGTTGCGGAGCACGGGCTCTAGGTGCGCGGGCTTCAGTAGTTGTGGCACGTGGGCTTCAGTAGTTGTGGCATGCGGGCTTCAGTAATTGTGGCATGTGGGCTTTAGAGTGCAGGCTCAGTAGTTGTGGCGCATGGGCTTAGTTGCTCCGCGGCATGTGGGATCTTCCCGGCCCAGGACTCGAACCCTTGTCCCCTGCATTGGTAGGCAGATTCTTAACCACTGAGCCACCAGGGAAGCCCAAAACGAGAAGATTGCACTTACTCTTCTGCTTCCTGAGATGATTATTTTAAAATTTCTCCTCTCTTCCAAAAACTTCAACACTTCCTTCATTGTCATCCCTCTGTGATTACAACTTTGCTTTTATTTCACTGAGATAACAGAAACAATCACATATTCTCACCTCCACAGTTGCCAATATGTGTATATTTGCTTTCCTTCCTTGCTTTAAATTAACTTTCTAGGCTTATATCTGAGGCTAACTTCTCTACTTGTGCATTGGCTCCTATCCCCTCTTATTGGCTTGGGATACATTGCTCTGGCAAATATTCCCTCTTCAATACAATGTTTTCCCCCTCTTAACTGCATTATTTCCCGAAGGACGCAAAGATACTGCAATATTTCCCATCTTTAAAAAACCCTCTCCTTTGAACCTGAATTTTCCTCTAGCTGTCTTCTTCTTTCTCTGATCCTCTTTATGGCAACATATTTATTTTTAAATAAAATGAAATTTATTGTAGCCTTAATGCACATAATAAAATGACTTACAAGCAATTTTTGTTAGTAGTAGCTAGAGAATGGGTAACTGACCATTCTGGTGAATGTAGTGGTAATCCCACACCTGGTCATTCTTGTCACGTTTCTAAAAGAGCCCTCTGCAAAGATCTGTCTTGCTGACTACAGGTGAAATTAAAGAACATATTCTAGAGGAAGTAATACCCACAGGACTAAAAAAAAATGGCAAAATACTTGTTTTTATTCATATCAAATTCTTTCCTTCATCTCTGTTGAAACCGTTCCAACTCTATTACTCTATAAAAATTCTTTGTTTTTTTCCTTTGGTGAAGGTAACTAATGATTGCCGTATTGTTAGATCCATAGCCAGTTCTTAGTCCTCATCTTACTTGATTTATCATCAGCATTGACAAAGTTGATCTCTCCCTCCTCTTTGAAGCACTTTTTTCTTTTGACATCTGAGATACCACTCTCTCTTGGTTCTCATGTAGTTCACTGGCTGTTCCTTCTCAGTATTATTTTAGGTCGAGCCAAAGATTTTGATTGCCTGCCATTCAGTTTTGCAGCTAGATAAATCTGCAAGGCCTCATGAACCTGTTATCACTAGTTGCTTAAGAATTAAGTCTTTCTGTTTTCTGTCCTCTTTTGTAGATTCATACTCCTTTTCCCTGAGCCAGGCTTTATTTTCATTCCTTCCCAATGAACCTTTACATTGGAACTCTGTAACTCTGTTACTCTCTCTTAGCTATTGCCACAATACTGCTGTAGGATAAGCACAGAAATCTCAGACATTCATAAGCAGTAGCTTTTTTTTTCATTCTTAAGTTACAGGTCAGCTGGGGAAGCTTTGTTTTATGTTGTAAGTTAGTCTGGGCAGCTCTGCTCCATGTGTTTATTATCTTCCTCCTGGGACTAGTCAGGACATGGCCTAAGCCCAACCAAGCAAGCACACTTTGGGCCTCTGCTTGCATCATGTTAGCTATCATCCATTGGCTAAAGCAAGTCACAAACCAAGCTCCAAATCAATGGGTAGGGATATATACTCCACCCACATAAGTGCAAAGAGCTGCAGTGTTGTATGGCAGAGGGCATGCAATAGGAGGGACTAATAATGTAATCTGTGACGTCCCTATTCTGTGGTTAACCGTTCTCATCTTCCTGGTCTCTAAGCATCTGAGTCTCCCAGGTCTTAGTACTTAAACCTCTTTTCTTCTCTGTCTTTACTTACTTCCTAGTTGGCCTCATCCAGTCTCTCAGCTTCAAATGACATCTTTATCTAACAATAAAAATTTTATTTATTCATCCTGGACCTTACCATAAACTCTAAATTAGGTGTCTGCTGGACATGTCTATTGGATGCTAATGGGCATCCAAACTCAGCATTCCAAAAACTGAGTATTTAGCCTCCATAACCCCTTCTCCCCAAATTTGTCCATCTTCCAATATTTCCCATTTCAGCAAATGGTAGCGCTGTCCTTCTAGTTGTTTGGCCCCAAAACTTTAGGGTTTCTTCACATTTTAATTTAGTTCTTCATCAGATTTTATTGGCTTTGTGCTCAAACTATATCCAGAATTTCAGTACTTTTCATTCCCTTCACTACTACCACCAGAGCCCAAGTCTTGATTATCTCTTGCCTCCTAGCTGGTTTCCCTGCTTCTTTCTTTGCTTCTGTATTAGTCTGCTTGGGCTACTATAACAAAATACCATAGACTGGGTGGCTTAAACAGCACACATTTGTTTTATCACAGTCTGGAGGCTAGAAAGTCCAAGATCAAGGTTCTGGCCAATTTGGTTCTTGGTGAGAGCTTGTAGATGGCTGCCTTCTCCTGTGTCCTCAAATGACGTTTCTTCTGTGCACAAATGGAGAGAGAAGGAGAGAGCTCTCTGATGTTTCCCCCTCCTCTTATAAGGACACCAATCCCATAGAATTGGGTTCCTGCCCTTACAACCTCATTTAACCTTAATTACTTCTGTAAAGTCCCTATCACCAAATATGGTCACATTGGGGTTTAGGGCTTCAACATATGAATTTGCGGGGGTGGGGGGCACAAACATTCAGTCCATAACAGACTCCTTCAGTCTATTTTCAACAAAGCAGCTATAAGTGATCCCATTAAACTAAATCAGGTTGCTCAGAAACCTTCACTGGTATTCCAGCTCACTTGGAACAAAAGCCACACTCCTTACAGTGGCTGACAGTGTCTTATCTGACCTAGTCCCACTCTCCCTGAAGCTACCTCCTGCTACTCTTTGCCATTTTCATATAGTTTCAGCCACAGTGGCCTCGTTGCTCTTGCTGGAGCACACTGTGTGTGCTACTACCATAAGGCCTTTGCCTTACTAACCTGCATGACTTCCTCCTCTACTTTCTTCAGGTATCTGCTCAAATGTCACCTTAATAGGGAGGCCTTCCCTGATCTGTCTCACTTACCACCTTAGCAACTCCGTTTCCTTCCCCCTAGTTTCCCTTTCAGGACACCATATCCCCTCCAGCCTTCTGAGGAGAGGATACCAGACACATGCTACATCAACAAGAAAATTTGTTCCCTACTCTTATGGAGTTGAGAGCCTGGGTGCGAAAACAGAAAATAAACATATAAACAAACAAAAATTACAAATTGCAGTAAGTGGTATAAAGGAAAAAAGCAGGTTCTTGTGTTTGAGAATGAAGGGTTGGGGAAGTCTCTCTTAGGATGTGCCACTTAAATGGTGCTAGCTCAGAGAAGTGAGAGATGAAGCCATGGAAACAGATGGGTTTACAAGAAAGAGGCTATAGTGAGAGAGAAGAAGCCGAATAAAGACTATTCAGGTAGTTTCTGGAAAAGAAGTCTGTAAAGAAGCAGTTAGTTACAAGAGGAATGCCAAGACAGTACAATTATAATAATTCATCCATTCACCATGTATTTATGGAGTGCCTGCTCTGTGCCAGGCATTGCCTACTATGTGCCAGAGGATATAGCACCAACAGAATAGACAAAAATTTTGCCTTCAAAAGGGAAGATGATATTTAATAAAGTGTGGAGTAAGGAAAAGTGAGATATGGGATAGAAGCTTGAAATCATAGCAGGTTCACAGGAAGTTTCTATGGTTGTTTGTTTTGGTAGATAGTGAAAAGGTATGTATTTTTATGGAGAGTGGAAGGATCCAATGAAGAGACTGAAATTGAAGATGCAAGAAAATGGTGAAGATACTTCATGAGAAAAATTCAAGAAGCAGAAAATGATAGAAAAAAAAGCACAAGTGGAGGATTAGCTTTTTAAAAAAAAATTTTATTGGAGTATGGTTGCTTTACAATGTTGTGTTAGCCTCCACTGCACAACAAAATGAATCAGCCATACACATACAGATATCCCCTCCCTTTTGGACTTCCCTCCCATTTAGGTTACCACAGTACATTAAGTAGAGTTCCCTATGCTATGCAATAAAAATATGGAACACTTCATGAATTTGTGTGTCATCCTTGCACAGGGGCCATGCTAATCTCTGTATCGTTCCAATTTTAGTATATGTGCTGCTGAAGCGAGCACGAGGATTAGCTTTAATGAGGGGAATGGATGCTTCCTCTGAGACAGAAGTGAAGGAAGATAGGAAAGGTAAAGACATTGGCCAGAAGTCCCTAGTTAAATAGGAGGAGAGGAAGAGATCTTCTTTAGAATAGGAGAAATGGTATTTCTGAGTTTTTTGAAGACACATCCTGTTTCTCATGCCATTTCCACCCCCAGTCTAAACCTACTTATAACTTTCAGCTATTCTTCACATTACGTTTTTCTAGATTCTTGTTTTGGGATGTTCTTCTCTGGACATATTCCAATCTGTTGATGTTCCTGTGAAACTTTAGTATCCACGCTTGAACACAGTACTCTGGATATAGTCTAGCTAATGTAGGGTACAAAGGATCTGTTGCTTCTCAAGTTGTTTAGACATTTATTCATTTACAAAGGCTAGGATGTTCTTATCTTTTAAATTCTTACCTTTCATCCCAAGAGATGCCTACAGGGCTAATTGGTACCAGACAGGGCATCAGGGGTTGTTACTTCTGTGTTAAATGCCGTTCTCATTGGCTTTTCTTCTTTTTTCTCTATCAAGTTTATCTTTACTAACTGGTTGTTACTTCTTTTGGTAGTGGGTCTTGTTTCTCAATAGTTTTTATTTCCCCTGCTACCTGTGCTATTTTCTCTACTGATCATCATCACAATCCCACTTTATATCTTTGTTCTATTTATTTTCTCCTTTAATAAAAAATTGGTCTTCCTTTATCTGGTCATTCTCGTTTGCAAGCTTCAGAAGGGCTATGGTTAGAGTGTTAAATTTGGAAGGGGGAACCAGTGCAGGCAAACTGACATCTTCACATCCCCTTCCTGTCTGCTGTTTTGGCACTCTTAGAATACAACCCAAAAAGCCATTTTCAAACATCTAGAGGTTTTGGATAAAATATAACAAAGATCTCTTTAAATGCATAATTGAGCTTTCATGTATCAGGGAAATACATACAGCCAAACCAAAAAGGAAGCTAAAACCCAAGGCTTAAAAATAGGAACATTCTTTTCTATATCCTCTCCCCTTTTCCTACCGTTTGTTTTTCTCAGTTTTGGTGCTACTGAGACTTAACTTTAATAGCCATTTCCAATTGGAGAGAGAATTTCTTTTGCTTTTATCAGCAATTCAGCATTAAGATATATATGTCTTCTCACTAAGCTGTTTTCATCACTAATTGTGATTGGAGGTTTTTTTTTTCCCTGAAAGGTGCTAAGACATTGTGAGTGCTTCATATCTGTTTACTGTATAAATATTGAAGTGTTACTATATTATCAACTGCATAATTGTCTATTCAGAAACCATGTTTATTTTAAATGATTAATTTTAAAGAAATGGAGAAATTTGATCCATTGGAAAAGCAGGCCCCAAATTTGGGTTCACATATTTTAGTGTTATTTCTGTTTTTGTTTTTTTTTTAGGGGCACCAAGGGCTGTGGGCCCATTTGCTCCTGCATCCACAGCCAGTGTCAGCTCTCTCCTAAGACTGCCTTCTTTTTTATTTATTTATTTATTTTGGCTGCGTTGGGTCTTTGTTGCTGCGTGCAGGCTTTCTCTAGTTGCGGTGAGGGGGGCTACTCTTCCTTGTGGTGTGCAGGCTTTTCATTGTGGTGGCTTCTCTTGTTGCAGAGCATGGGCTCTAGGTGCGTGAGCTTCAGTAGTTGCAGCATGCAGGCTCAGTAGTTGTGGTGCGTGGGCTCTAGGGCATGTGGGCTTCAGTAGTTGTGGCATGTGGGCTCAGCAGTTGTGGCTCGCGGGCTCTAGAGAACAGGGTCAGTAGTTGTGGCGCACGGATTTAATTGCTCCGCGGCATGTGGGATCTTCCCAGACCAGGGATCGAACCCATGTCCCCTGCATTGATTGGCAGGCAGGTTCTTAACCACTGCTCCACCAGGGAAGTCCTAGTGTTATTTCTTTGTATACATTCCACTTGCTTTTAGAATGTTTTAGACTAAATATTATTTCATGAGAACACGGTTTTTCAAGGTTTGGCCAATTATGGATTGTGGATTTGGGGGAGAGTGCTGAGGTGAACAGAATGGTAGTAAGTAATTTGAATGAGAATAATAGATGCTGACTCAAGGTAGGGGATGATAAATTACAAAATATTATGGAATTAACCTATATTTTGAAAAGGAAAAGTCTATAAATTTGACCTATTTAAATTTTATACTATTTGTGATAATACTGGGATAGCAGGAAATAGTTCCTAGTTCCACTGTTTCCCTTAAATTTATGAGAATGATCCATTCCATTTTGACAATTCTCACATTCTCTTATCAAAGAAGCTAATTACATCAACCATGGGTTTGGAAAGATTGACTAATTTTTACAGTCCAAAAGTATAGTTGGACTGTACTGTACAGGTGGATTCTTAACCACTGCATCACCAGGGAAGTCCATTATCTTCTTTTTTGTTTCTACTATTTCTTACTCATAGTGGGTTATTTCCTTTCATGTTCAGTGGTTTCTAAATTTGAATTTGTGTTTTTCAAAGCTTTAACTCTTGGAACTCTTGGAGGCCTGAGTTTAAAGTGTATTTTTTCAGAGAGGATTTATATCTGCTTCTGCTAAGCATTTATGTCTACCTCTGGTACTATGAACCCAAATCACTTTATTCTACATTTTTGGCTCTGAGGGGCACAGAGATTCTGTTAACTTTGGCCTCAAACCCTTGTGAGGACAGAATTGTGGGTAGGAATTCTTAGAGCAGTGGGATTTATTTCTGTCATTCTAATCTGTTTAGAGCTAAAACCTTACTTTCCCTCTCTGCAACAGATTTTTGTAACAAGTTTTTAATTTTTATTTATTTATTTTTTTACTGAGGCTGTTGTTCTTTGGGGGTTTTAATTTTTGATCTATCCTCTCAGCTTGCTTGAGCTTCAGACTTTGTCTCCTGCTCCCCTCCCAGTCCCACCTTGGTTAAAGCCCAGGTACTAATCTATCAGGGATTGGTAGATTTCCTTGAACAAATTCTTCTTCCAGTGCTCAATGCCTGGATTCATACTTTCTGTCCCTCATTCCCTTCCCCAGGCTCTGAGGAATTCCATTTTCCTTTTCATCTCTATATTTAAAATACTGTTTAGTTTTTCAAATTTTTAAGGTGTGCTATTCCAGGAAGGGTTTTTCTAACATTAAGTCCAAACTTTTGTGAAAACTTGAAGGAAATCAAATTAGTAGTAAGAAAGTTGGTTGAAAGACATAGAATGAGAGTGAGAAGAATTAGATTATTTCAAGGGATATTTTTTAGGGAGTGAAAAACATTAACTTTTTATGCCACACATTGAAACATTGTTTTAAGGAGCTGCATAAGTTTCTACAGTTTAATTTTCCTTCCGTATAGTGCTATATATATATTTATAAATTATTTTATTTCCATGTTTATTAGTGTCTATACATATCATACCCAGAAAATTATAAATCAAGTGCATTTCAGTTATGCCTTTTTGGCAATAAATTCAGATCACGTTGATAGATCTTCAGTGGTCCTCAAGCCTCCTTAACAATGCATTTATAAACCATTTTATACTGGGTTAAATATACAATAATATTTTATTAATTAAAAACATTTTTACATTATATATTATTTTATAGTGATATTTCGTTTTTGTATTGAGATGAAAATCCCATACTGGAGATTACTTTTAGTACAAGAGGACAAAGTTGCCATGATGACAGTGTTCAGTTTAACACACAGAGACATGTGCACATACTAAGGACCTGGTAGACATTTTAAAATTCTTGAGAGGAAAAAAAAATTTTTTAATGTATAGCTAATAAAGCTTCCTCTTTGAAATCTTCCTTGATCTTCCTTAAGGCAGAAACCAATCTCTCCCTGCAATACTCACATATTCTTGTCTTCTATGTTATGTTCCTACCTTCTTCTACCTTTTACCCTCAAAATAATTCTTAAATGTCTACACTTTTGAGGTACTTTTCTTAGGCATTGGTGATACCATGATGAAAAAAATAGGTGTCTACATTTCCACTAAACTTACAGTTTATTAAAGGGAATAGACAATCACATATAACATTATAATGTAGTACTATAAATGCTATGATGAGGAAGATTACCAACATAACAAGGTCAAATGGCTACACAGAAGCAGAGGTGTTTCACACATTCAAGCATTCGGGTTTTGTTTCTAGGATCTCTTCTTTATTTCACACTACCTTTCTGTCCGAGTGCTAAGATTACAGAGAATATGTATGAATACATAAAATGACAGAATTTTTTAACCTAAGCATTCCTAATGCAACTGTGCTTCTTTTTCCTTCTTTTTTTTTTTTTCCAGACAGAAAAAGGGAGTGCACTTCATGAAGCAGCTTTGTTTGGAAAGGTAGATGTTGTACGAATTCTGTTAGAAACAGGTAACTATCATGATTCTCCGTGGAACTTATCTTGATTCTCCATGGGGCTTATCTTGCCAAAAACTATTTGTATTTCAGGAGTAGACAAAGGAAAATGTCACTTTTTTTTTTTTCTTGACAATCACCCTTATTTCTTACCTTCACTCTAAATTGCAGGTACGTATTCATACCATGTAGAATTGAGCCTCAATGTTTAGGGAAAAAAACTGATAACAATGTGTACCTTCCTTTACTCAGTAGATACTTTAATAAAAAGCTTTTAGAAATTATAATTTTAAACACTTAAATCACATTAAAATAGAAACTACCAAAAAGAAAAGGAAATGTCTGCCTTCTATAGGAGGATGGAACTGATCCCCATGAAGTTAAGACAATTGCTTGGTTTATTAAAGAACGTACTACTTTCCCTAGGTTTTTACATTGTGAATAATGGTAAACAGAAATTAGAGTTCCCTGTCCTTCAGGTAAATTCTTCTTCTAGTTACTTCATCAACTGAGTAGCTACTGTTTGTAAGCTGCAGTGATTTAAAGGGAACCTTTTAGAGGGAAAGCTTTGAAGGAACAACAGAGTAGGCTTATTTGCCTCCATATGTATATTGTGACTGAAATGAAATTGGAACTGAGGTCAGATTTTTTTAAGATCAAAAGGCATGGATAATGGAGAGGGTGTGGAAAAAAGGGAACCCTTTTGCACTGTTGGGGGGAATGTAAATTGATACAGCCACTATGGAGAACAGCATGGAGGTTCCTTAAAAAACTAAAAATAGAATTACCATATGACCCAGCAATCCCACACCTGGGCATATACCCAGAGAAAACCATAATTCAAAAAGACACATGCGAGAGAGGGGGAAGATGGCAGAAGAGTAAGACGCGGAGATCACGTTCCTCCCCACAGATACATAAGAAATACATCTACACGTGGAACAACTCCTACAGAACACCTGCTGAATGCTGGCAGAAGACCTCAGACCTCCCAAAAGGCAAGAAACTCCCCACGTAACTGGGTAGGGCAAAAGAAAAAAGAATAAACAGAGACAGAAGGATAGGGACGGGACCTGCACCAGTGGGAGGGAGCTGTGAAGGAGAAAAGGTTTCCACACACTAGGAAGCCCCTTTGCGGGTGGAGACTGCGGGTGGCGGAGGGCGGAAGCTTTGGAGCCGCAGAGGAGAGCGCAGCAACAGGGGTGCGGAGGGCAAAGCGGAGAGATTCCCGCACAGAAGATCGGTGCTGACCGGCACTCACCAGCCTGAGAGGCTTGTCTGCTTAACCGCCAGGGCGGGCTGGGCTGGCAGCTGAGGCTCGGGCTTCGGTCGGAGCGCAGGGAGAGGACTGGGGTTGGCAGCCTGAACACAGCCTGCAGGGGGTTAGTGCACCACGGCTAGCCAGGAGGGAGTCCGGGGAAAAGTCTGGACCTGCCGAAGAAGCAAGAGATTTTTCTTCCCTCTTTGTTTCCTGGTGCGTGAGGAGAGGGGATTAAGAGCGCTGCTTAAAGGAGCTTCAGAGACGGGCACGAGCCACGGCTAAGAGCACGGACCCCAGAGACGCGCATGAGATGCTAAGGCTGCTGCTGCCACCACCAAGAAGCCTGTGTGTGAGCACAGGTCACTATCCACACCCCCCTTCCGGGGAGCCTGTGCAGCCTGCCACTGCCAGGGTCCCATGATCCAGGGAGAACTTCCCCAGGAGAACACACGGCGCGCCTCAGGCTGGTGCAACGTCACGCTGGCCTTTGCTGCCACAGGCTCGCCCCACACTCCGTACCCCTCCGTCCCCCAGGCCTGAGTGAGTCAGAGCCCCCAAATCAGCGGCTCCTTTAACCCCATCCTGTCTGAGCGAAGAACAGACGCCCTCTGGTGACCTACACGCAGAGGCAGGGCCAAATCCAAAGCTGAGCCCCAGGAGCTGTGCGAACAAAGAAGAGAAAAGGAAATCTCTCCCAGCAGCCTCAGGAGCAGCGGATTAAATCTCCACAATCAAGTTGATGTACCCTGCATCTGTGAAATACCTGAATAGACAACGAATCATCCCAAACTGAGGAGGTGGACTTTGAGAGCAAGATTTATGATTTTTTCCCCTTTTCCTCTTTTTGTGAGAGTGTATGTGTATGCTACTGTGTGAGATTTTGTCTGTATAGCTTTGCTGACACCATTTGTCCTAGTGTTCTATCTGTCTTTCTTTTTTTTTTTACTTAAAAAAATTTTTTTATGAATAATTATTTTATATTTTAATAACTTTATTTTATTTTATCTTATTTTATTTCCTTTTATCCTCTTTCTTTCTTTCTACTTTTTCTCCCTTTTATTCTGAGCCGTGTGGATGAAAGGCTCTTGGTGCTGCAGCCAGGAGTCAGTGCTGTGCCTCTGAGGTGGGAGAGCCAACTTCAGGACACTGGTCCACAAGAGACCTTCCAGCTCAACGTAATATCAAGTGGCGAAAATCTCCGAGATATCTCCATCTCGACACCAACACCCAGCTTCACTCGACGACCAGCAAGCTACAGTGCTGGACACCCTATGCCAAAAAACTAGAAAGACAGGAACACAACCCCACCCATCAGCAGAGAGGCTGCCTAAAATCATAAGTCCACAGACACCCCAAAACACACCACCAGACATGGACCTGCCCACCAGAAAGACAAGATCCAGCCTCACCCACCAGAACACAGGCACTAGTCCCCTCCACCAGGAAATCTACACAACCCACTGAAACAACTTTAGCCACTGGGGACAAACACCAAAAACAACGGGAGCTACAAACCTGCAGCCTGCAAAAAGGAGACCCCAAGCAGAGTAAGATAAGCAAAATGAGAAGGCAGAGAAAAACACAGAAGATGAAGAAGCAAGATAAAAACCCACCAGACCTAACAAATGAAGAGGAAATAGGCAGTCTACCTGAAAAAGAGTTCAGAATAATGATAGTAAAGATGATCCAAAATCTTGGAAACAGAATAGAGAAAATGCAAGAAACATTTAACAAAGACCTAGAAGAACTAAAGATGAAACAAGCAACGATGAACAACACAATAAATGAAATTAAAAATACTCTAGAAGGGATCAATAGCAGAATAACTGAGGCAGAAGAACGAATAAGTGACCTGGAAGATAAAATAGTGGAAATAACTACTGCAGAGCAGAATAAAGAAAAAAGAATGAAAAGAACCGAGGACAATCTCAGAGACCTCTGGGACAACATTAAACGCACCAACATACGAATTATAGGGGTTCCAGAAGAAGAAGAGAAAAAGAAAGGGACTGAGAAAATATTTGAAGAGATTATAGTTGAAAACTTCCCTAATATGGGAAAGGAAATAGTTAATCAAGCCCAGGAAGCACAGAGAGTCCCATACAGGGTAAATCCAAGGAGAAACGCACCAAGACACATATTAATCAAACTGTCAAAAATTAAATACAAAGAAAACATATTAAAAGCAGCAAGGGAAAAACAACAAATAACACACAAGGGAATCCCCATAAGGATAACAGCTGATCTTTCAGCAGAAACTCTGCAAGCCAGAAGGGACTGACAGGACATATTTAAAGTGATGAAGGAGAAAAACCTACAACCAAGATTACTCTACCCAGCAAGGATCTCATTCAGATTTGATGGAGAAATTAAAACCTTTACAGACAAGCAAAAGCTGAGAGAGTTCAGCACCACCAAACCAGCTTTACAACAAATGCTAAAGAGTCTTCTCTAGGCAAGAAACACAAGAGAAGGAAAAGACTTACAATAACAAACCGAAAACAAGTAAGAAAATGGGAATAGGAGCATACATATCGATAATTAACTTCAATGTAAATGGATTAAATGCTCCCACCAAAAGACACAGACTGGCTGAATGGATACAAAACCAAGACCCATATCTATGCTGTCTACAAGAGACCCACTTCAGACATAGAGACACATACAGACTGAAAGTGAGGGGATGGAAAAAGATATTCTGTGCAAATGGAAACCAAAATAAAGCTGGAGTAGCAATTCTCATATCAGACAAAATAGACTTTAAAATCAAGACTATTAGAAGAGACTAAGAAGGACACTATATAATGATCAAGGGATTGATCCAAGAAGATATAACAATTGTAAATATTTATGCACCCAACATAGGAGCACCTCAATACATAAGACAAATACTAACAACCAAAATAGGGGAAATTGACAGTAACACATTCATAGTAGGGGACTTTAACACTCCACTTTCACCAATGGACAGATCATCCAAAATGAAAATAAATAAGGAAACACAAGCTTTAAATGATACATTAAACAAGATGGATTTAATTGATATTTATAGGACATTCCATCCAAAAACAACAGAATACACATTTTTCTCAAGTGCTCATGGAACATTCTCCAGGATAGATCATATCGTGGGTCACAAATCAAGCCTTGGCAAATTTAAGAAAATTGAAGTTGTATCAAGTATCTTTTCCGCCCACAACACTATGAGACTAGATATCAATTACAGGAAAAGATCTGTAAAAAATAGAAAGACATGGAGGCTAAACAATACACTACTTATTAACGAAGTGCACTGAAGAAATCACAGAGGAAATCAAAAAATACCTAGAAACAAATGACAATGGAGACACGATGACCCAAAACCTATGGGATGCAGCAGAAGCAGTTCTAAGAGGGAAGTTTATAGCAATACAATCATACCTTAAGAAACAGGGAACATCTAGAATAAACAACCTAACCTTGCACCTAAAGCAATTAGAGAAAGAAGACCAAAAAACCCCCAAAGTTAGCAGAAGGAGGAAACCATAAAGATCAGACCAGAAATAAATGAAAAAGAAATGAAGGAATCGATAGCAAAGATCAATAAAACTAAAAGCTGGTTCTTTGAGAAGATAAACAAAATTGATAAACCATTAGCCAGACTCATCAAGAAAAAAAGGGAGAAGACTCAAATCAATAGAATTAGAAGTGAAAAAGGAGAAGTAACAACTGACACTGCAGAAATACAAATGATCTTGAGAGATTACTACAAGCAACTCTATGCCAATAAAATGGACAATCTGGAAGAAATGGACAAATTCTAAAAAATGCACAACCTGCTAAGCCTGAATCAGGAAGAAATAGAAAATATGAACAGACCAATCACAAGCACTGAAATTGAAACTGTGATTAAAAATCTTCCAACAAACAAAAGCCCAGGACCAGGTAGCTTTTCAGGTGAATTCTATCAAACATTTAGAGAAGAGCTAACACCTATCGTTCTCAAACTCTTTCAAAATATAGCAGAGGGAGGAACACTCCTGAACTCATTCTACGAGGCCACCATCACCCTGATACCAAAACTAGACAAGGATGTCACAAAGAATGAAAACTACAGGCCAATATCACCGATGAACATACATGCAAAAACCTCAAGGAAATACTAGCAAACAGAATCCAACAGCACATTAAAAGGATCATACACTATGATCAAGTGGGTTTATTCCAGGAATGCAAGGATTCTTCAATATACGCAAATCAATCAATGTGATACACCATATTAACAAACTGAAGGAGAAAAACCATATGATCATCTCAATAGATGCAGAGAAAGCTTTTGACAAAATTCAACACCCATTTATGATAAAAACCCTGCAGAAAGTAGGCATAGAGGGAACTTTCCTCAACATAATAAAGACCATATATGACAAACCCACAGCCAACATCATCCTCAATGGTTCAAAACTGAAAGTATTTCCACTAAGGTCAGGAACAAGACAAGGTTGCCCACTCTCACCACTCTTATTCAACATAGTTTTGGAAGTTTTAGCCACAGCAATCTGAGAAGAAAAGGAAATAAAAGGAATCCAAATCGGAAAAGAAGAAGTAAAGCTGTCACTGTTTAGAGATAACATGATACTATACATAGAGAATCCTAAAGATGCTACCAGAAAACTACTAGAGCTCATCAATGAATTTGGTAAAGTAGCAGGATACAAAATTAATGCACAGAAATCTCTGGCATTCCTTTGCACTAATGATGAAGAATCTGAAAGTGAAATCAAGAAAACACTCCCATTTACCATTGCAACAAAAAGAATAAAATATCTAGTTGTAAAACTACCTAAGGATACAAAAGACCTGTATGCAGAAAATTATGAGACACTGATGAAAGAAAGACGATACAAATAGATGGAGAGATATACCATGTTCTTGGATTGGAAGAATCAACATTGTGAAAATGACTCTACTACCCAAAGCAATCTACAGATTCAATGCAATCCCTATGAAACTACCACTGATATTTTTCAAAGAACTAGAACAAAAAATTTCACAATTTGTATGGAAACACAAAAGACCCCGAATAGCCAAAGCAATCTTGAGAACAAAAAACGAAGCTGGAGGAATCAGGCTCCCTGACTTCAGACTATACTACAAAGCTACAGTAATCAAGACAGTATGGTACTGGCACAAAAACAGAAATATAGATCAATGGAACAGGTTAGAAAGCCCAGAGATAAACCCACACACACATGGTCACCTTATCTTCGATAAAGGAGGCAGGAATGTACATTGTAGAAAGGACAGCCTCTTCAATAAGTGGTGCTGAGAAAACTGGACAGGTAAATGTAAAAGTATGAGATTAGAACACTCTCTAGCACCATATACAAAAATAAGCTCAAAATGGATTAAATACCTAAATGTAAGGCCAGAAACTATCAAACTCTTAGAGGAAAACATAGGCAGAACACTCTATGACATAAATCACAGCAAGGTCCTTTTTGACCCACCTCCTAGAGAAATGGAAATAAAAACAAAAATAAGCAAATGGGGCCTAATGAAACTTCAAAGCTTTTGCACAGCAAAGGAAACCATAAACAAGACCAAATGACAACCCTCAGAATGAGAGAAAATAATTGCAAATGAAGCAACTGACAAAGGATTAATCTCCAAAATTTACAAGCAGCTCTTGCAGCTCAATAACAAAAAAACAAACAACCCAATCCAAAAATGGGCAGAAGACCTAAATAGACATTTCTCCAAAGAAGATACACAGACTGCCAACAAACACATGAAAGAATGCTCAACATCATTAATCATTAGAGAAGTGCAAATCAAAACTACAGTGAGATATCATCTCACACTGGTCATAATGGCCATCAGCAAAAAATCTAGAAACAATAAATGCTGGAGAGGGTGTGGAGAAAAGGGAACACTCTTGCACTGCTTGTGGGAATGTGAGTTGGTACAGCCAATGGAGAACAGTGTGGAGGTTCCTTAAAAAACTACAAATAGAACTACCATATGACCAAGCAATCCCACTACTGGGCATATACCTTGAGAAAACCATTTCAGAAAGAGTCATGTACCGAAATGTTCATTGCAGCTCTATTTACAATAGCCAGGAGATGGAAACAACCTAAGTGTCCATCATCGGATGACTGGATAAAGAAGATGTGGCACATATATACAATGGAATATTACTCAGCCATAAAAAGAAAAGAAATTGAATTATTTGTAGTGAGGTGGATGGACCTAGAGTCTGTCATGCAGAGTGAAGTAAGTCAGAAAGAGAAAGACAAATACCGTATGCTAACACATATATATGGAATCTAAAAAAAAGAAAATGTCATGAAGAACCTAAGGGTAAGACAGGAATAAAGACACAGACCCACTAGAGAATGGACTTGAGGATATGGGGAGGGGGAAGGGTAAGCTGTGACAGGGTGAGAGAGTGGCACGGACATATATACACTACCAAACGTAAAATAGATAGCTAGTGGGAAGCAGCCACATAGCACAGGGAAATCAGCTTGGTGCTTTGTGACCACCTAGAGGGGTGGGATAGGGAGGGTGGGCAGGAAGGATACCCCAGAGGGAAGAGATATGGGAACATATGTATACGTATAACTGATTCACTTTGTTATAAAGCGGAAACTAACACACTATTGTAAAGCAATTATACTCTAATAAAGATGTAAAAAAAAAAAAATAGACACATGAACCCCAATGTTCATTGTTGCGCTATTTACAATAGCCAGGTCATGGAAGCAACCTAAATGCCTATTGACAGACAAATGGATAAAGATGTGGTACATATATATACAATGGAATATTACTCAGCCATAAAAAGGAACGAAATTGGGTCATTTGTAGAGACGTGGATGAATCTAGAGACTGCCATACAGAGTGAAGTAAGTCAGAAAGAGAAAATCAAATATCGTATATTAACGCATATATGTGGAACCTAGAAAAATGGTACAGATAAACCAGTTTGCACGGTAGAAATAGAGACACAGATATAGAGAACAAACGTATGGACACCAAGGAGGGGAAGTGGTGGGGAGTGGGTGTGGTGGTGGTGTGATGAATTGGGAGATTGGGATTGACATATATACATTAATATGTATAAAATAGATAACTAATAAGAGCCTGCTGTATACAAAAATAAATAAAATAAAATTCAAATAATAAGGCATGGATACAAATTTATGCTTGTAAACAACTGACATGAGTCTTTTGTGTTTAAAACTATATTTAGTGTGTTTATTTTCCTCAGTAAAAATGTTAAATGAAAAGTATTGGCAGACTATTGCATTGTGATTGTTCTTACGTGAAGTTAAAATTTCATGTATATGTAACTTTGATATGTAACACAATGATATAATAAATGAGGCAACCAATTAAATTTGTGCTGGTAACACATTTCCATAAAAATTTAAGCAAATACTAATAATTTTATTATAATGAACTAACTGTTGAGGCTAGATCCTGAAACCTGGCTTTGTTTGTGCTTAGATATTTGGGAAGTTTATAAACTTTTTGCTGTTTGCTACATTATACTCTTCACAATAAAAACTCTTTACAATAAACATTTGAGGATTAAAATAATTCCAAAGGTATTTCATTTACAAACTTGAAGAAGTTTGCTCACCAGGTATTTGATGAGTGTTGCTGACATTGAATATAATCTTGCATAAATAAATATTAAATATTTGACTTTGTATTTGGACAATAATTCAAAATAATCCTGTTTTTTCAACTTTTGTGAATACTAAAGTATTCTAAGACTGTTCTTATACTACTTACATGGTACATTATTTTTATTTTTACCATATTATACAGAATATATAAATCATATGACCATTATACTTCAGGAATTTAAATTCTAAATCAGTAACATTTTTCAGCTTGATAGTCTACCATTAGTTAACTAGCTGTAACCTCAATTAGCTATAATCTGAAAAAACAATATTAATGAATGGATCAGTGCCCTTTAAGAGTTAATTCATTATCAAGAATGTTCCTAAACTTTGGCATCAGTGGTCTCCCACCTTCTTTCTTACTAAAATCGTGTGTGTGTGTGTGTGTGTGTGTGTGTGTGTGTGTGTGTGTGTGTGTCTTTAAAAAAATCACCTTAAGTGCTTGGTCTGTATACTTTTGAAATTAGAGCAGTTATGTATTGACTGTATCTTCTAATGATACCCCACTTGTGTACATCTAGTGGGTTTTTCTTTTTCTTTCAGGAATTGATGCCAACATAAAAGATAGCTTAGGTAGAACTGTCTTAGACATTCTGAAAGAACATCCATCTCAGAAATCTCTCCAGATTGCAAGTCTCTTACAAGGTAAAGAGTATTGAATGATGGATGAGTTTGCGTTACAGTTAAGATTAAATTAAAACTGTCCTAGTTTTCTCTTGGGTTTTAACATTTACTTTTGAATGAACTTATTATTTGCTTTTTTTTCTGGTATACTTTTAAGCTCAATAATAATTACTACCTTTTAATGTTTTATTTCGGTTTTTCAACTGCTCAGTAATTTTTTAAAAGCTAAATTTTTTTTACTTATGTGATATTAAAAAGCGTTTTTAATTAAACACATGTAATAAATATGTAGTTATGAACTTGAAGGTATTAGGACTGTAAAGTGATGATGCTGAGGTATTATCTTACACTTGAAAAGTGCTTTAAGAGTTTTCAGGGATTTTCTGTTATTTTGTCTGTTTTCTATAACTGTGAGGTAGATAAGTCAGATATCGTTATTCTTTTTTCACGTGAGGGAAACTGAAGCTCCAGGAGGCTAAGTGACTTGCTCAAACTTATATATCCTATTCTAAGTGGTAGAACTGGTGTGTAAATGCTGGGTTAACAACAACAAAATTGTACTTAGTTGAAAGAATACAGATTATTTCCTACCAAATCCAGTAGTACAAGATAATTCAGTCTTGCCAGCCTTTGGTTTTGATAAAGGTCATTTTAAGTACATTTGTAGTTAGTTGCAATTACTAGGTCTATTGAAGGTTTGACAACCACCTAGGTACTACTTTTTCATTTGCAGGATTACATACTTCCCCATTTGATCTAAAAATTTTATGAAAAATTTAGATTTAAGTGCTTTCTGTTTCTGCTTGGTGATTAGGCCTGATATGTAACATGTTCCCTTAAAAATCCAGTTGTTTGTTCTTTCCTTTCCACTTGGCTCCTGCACTGTTCAGTGGGGATTATCCCCTACAGTTGTTACAGATTGGCTGTGAATGTAATAGAGGGAGGTGGGATGGGTGCCACTGGATATCATTTGAGAAGCTGAAGAGCAGCTTTGTTCTGCAAGGAGATAGGTGAATTAAAACCATGTTGAGCAGGAGACATGCATAATAGATACAGGAGTCAACAAAGCCCAAAGAGGGGAAAAGAATAGTTGCACTACAGGAGGTCTTTATGTTCTTTTCTTTCTTTACTTCTGAAACCTCTCAGGGAAGTTCAAACCCCTACAATTTTCTTGTCAATAAAGAAGTTAATTGCAAGTCAAGCGCATATATAGATAAATCAGAGGCGGATACAAGTATGGCTCGTCATATTAATTCAAATTAAAGTCAAGTTGAATGAAAAGTGAAAAATAAAAAAGTGATATATACAGTATTTAAAGAAGTCTTTCCCTTCTAGGCACTTTGTATTTCATATTGGATTTTTGCCTCTGAACTTTAAAAAAACTGAGACTTGTGCATAATATGTCTCTCAGGAGAAGCAAAATAAATGTCATCCACTAAAAAGGGGGCATGACATAATTACAGACATTTCTAACATATTGCACTGGTTCAACTTAGATGAAAATGTTATTATATAGGAGTAACTGTCTGTTCTAAATGGTCAAGATTCATTAGGTATGCCAATTTGTGATGGAGTATTTGTGACATCTTTGAATTTTTAAAATTATTGTCAAATTTTAGAATGTGAACACATTATATTCTCTGCATTCCTGCTTTTCATATCACTGGTACAGTTTATTTTATTATTTATTTTAAATTAATTAACTAATTAATTTATGGCTGCATTGGGTTTTTGTTGCTGTGTGCAGGGTTTCTCTAGTTGCAGGGAGTGGGGGCTACTCTTCGTTGCTGTGTGGTGGGCTTCTCATTGCGGTGGCTTCTCCTGTTGTGGAGCATGGGCTCTAGGTGCCCGGGCTTCAGTAGGTGCGGCTCGTGGGCTCAGTAGTTGTGGCTCGTGGGCTCTAGAGTGCAGGCTCAGTAGTTGTGGCACATGGGCTTAGTTGCTCCGCAGCATGTGAGATCTTCCTGGACCAGGGCTCAAACCCGTGTCCCCTGCATTGGCTGGCAGATTCTTAACCACTGCAACGCCAAGGAAGTCCCAAATCACTGGTACATTTTAAGTCTTACGAAAAAGTTTGTTATTGTAGTAAAGACAATTTATAGTAGATAAAATTACTGCCTGAGTCAGAAATTTTCAGTATAGAACCCCATAAGTTGCTTTCTTTTCCTATTAGAATTTGCCTAGTAGAATTGCTCTTAGATAGAAACTATTTGGATAGTATGAAAACAAAAGTGGTTGGCATGATAGCACAAAGTTTCTTAAGTGAATTTCAAGAAGAAGGGGTTCCTTCGGAATAAAGAAGCGCAAGTGTTGATTTAACCCCTTAGCCAGAGGCTGTAAACCATCCATTGTGGGCTGAATGCCTTTTGGCGGGTAGCAGATATGTTTTGTTTAGATCACATACTTTTGGCTCACACTGTGTTTCTGTAAAAATTGAATTAGCTTTCAGCATTTAAAAATCTAGGATTTCAGCTAACTCCCCAGAGTTTGGGTTTCTCAGAAAAATGCAGGCTTTCGTTTTACTTCATTGCCGAACTTTAGATGGGGCATCTGCTCTCTGGTTAACCAGGCTCTGCAGGCTTTCCATTTTTTTTGGTTACATTGAGGTTGAATGTTAATCGACATTTATCCCTGCATTCAGATGCTGTTTTCTTATGATTAAGAGAAAAGTGAGATGCTTCTTGTATCTATCTGGCTTTGCCACTTATTAGCTGAATGAACGTGGCCAAGTTAATAATCCTCCCCCTTTAGTTGTCACCTTTAAAACTGAGATTTTAAAGTGCCTAGTGCCTGTGTCATAGTTTTGTGAAGATTAAATGAGTTAATTTATATTAAATACTTAGAACACTGCTGGGTGCATAGTAAGCAATATTTAAGTTTTATTATTATTATATCCTCATCAGAATTGGAAAAATGAGAGACAGGCTGAGTGTGGGACAAAAAAAAAAAAAAAAGGTAAAATGTCAATAATAGGGAATTCCCTGGCTGTCCAGTTGTTGGGGCTCTGCACTCTCACTGCCAGGCCTGGGTTTGATCCCTGGTCACAGAACTAGGAACCTGAATGCCACGTGGCACAGCCAAATAAAATGAAATAAAATTTAAAAAATAAAATAAATGTCAATAAAAAAAAGAATGGGGAAGAACATTATTTCTTTGTTGAACTAAAGTTCAATATGCAATTGTGCTTATCTTACAGGATTACAACACCATCATAAATTAAACTTATCCCACTTCATGCATGTATGTTACCTGACTGATCATAATATCCATCTGAATTTGATATCCCTGTTTAGGGATGAAGTCTATTCAAAGCATCATTCAGAGAGTTTTAAACCTTCAGGTAGGATATATATACGGAAACTGAGGATGTTAAGGAAAGGTTGTGACAAAAATTTAGTTTTCAGAAAAAGTATTCATGAGTCTCTTCTAAAATATCTTTTCTGTTTTAACTAAAAAGCTTTAAATTAATAGCTCATCATGAAGTTCTTTCAGTTTGTTTGATTTTTTGATGTTCTTTAAAAACTTAGGATATAAAGAAATAAATGAAAAAATGACCATCAAAAGTAAAACAAAGTAGAGCTTCCCTGGTGGTGCAGTGGTTGAGAGTCCGCCTGCCGATGCAGGGGACATGGGCTCATGCCCTGGCCCAGGAAGATCCCACATGCCGCAGAGTGGCTGGGCCCATGAGCCATGGCCGCTGAGCCTGCGTGTCCGGAGCCTGTGCTCTGCAACAGGAGAGGCCACAACAGTGAGAGGCCCGCGTACCGCAAAAAAAAAAAAAAAAAAAAAAAGTAAAAAACAAAGTTAAAGTTTTTTAAATAAATGAATTCGAGTATGTAATTTCAAAAACTTATATACACAGAATATTTAGAAGGCGTGGGAAGATCAACAGTCCTTGAAGCACACGTACAGGAAGATAGAACCCAAGAAACACATATTTCATCTCCTGTTGAGTCTCCTTCCCAGAAGACCAAAAGTGAGTAGCTAACTGTAAAACTCTTGAAATGATACTAGTCTGCTATGTACTAAACTGTTATGTTTGTCCTATATGTACAAAAAGGCTCATACTTGTGAAAATGTCAGGTCTAATAAGTTATACTCTATATTTTATCCATTTATTCGGTCAACATTTATTGAGCTCCTGCTATTTGTCAGGCTGTATTCTTGGTCCTGAGATACCGTGGTGATCAAAGGGACAGCAATCCCTGCTGTCATGAAGTTTACATGGAGTGGGTATTTCACAGTTGACTTATTTTTCCTAAGGTATGTTTTTAATGTAGAATAAAAATATTTATATATGGATTGTAACTGCTAGGTTTTTTTCAGAATGAATTATTGGGATGAAGTTCCTTTCTGAGAATAATTAGAAAAAAATGAATATTTGCATGCAGCCTACAAAATAGTCATGTTGACAGTTGATGTAGATTATATATCTGTTCCTTCTGTTGTCCCTTTATATCGTAATTTATTAATTACTTACATAATTATTTGTTTAAATATGTTCTGTTTCTTTTTATTGAACCTAGGAAGCAGGTTCCCAGCACCATTTCAAATTTGTTAATGAATTGTTGAATGAATTCTGTCAGTGAAGTATAATGCCCATAAAAGACCACTGAAGATTAAATGCTGTAGTAAATGAAGCCTTAGGAATTGTAATTCCAGATGCTTTTATGTACTACATATATGTAAACCTTCAATACTTATTTCCATTTTGAGAAAGAATAAAATTAGGCAAAACTGGAATTTCTCTTTGTCTTTTAACATTATTGTACTAATTATGATTTAGTACCTTGCTTTCAGCAAAATAAATTTTCTGACAACTTAATCTTGTTTGCCATATTTTGAGTTCTAGCACCATACTAGTTATATTTTTATTGTTTAACATCAAGTTTTAGCAGTATTCTTTCTTGAAACTTTTGAAAAATTTACTGTTTTCTTACAGGTGAAACTGTGACTGGTGAATTATCAAAACTCTTGGATGAAATAAAGCTCTGTCAAGAAAAGGATTATTCTTTTGAAGATTTGTGCCACACAATATCAGACCACTACTTAGATAATTTGAGCAAGATTTCAGAGGAAGAACTTGGGAAAAATGGAAGCCAGAGTGTAGTAAGTAAGGGGGGAAAGAAGACAATGCGTCTGTCTTTGCCAGTTTGTTGTGTACCTGAGAGGCATAGGATTTATGTGTTATCCTATCTTCAGATTTAGCCAGTGTCAAATGTCAAGCTTCCTGTTGCTCTTGCCCTGATATTCATTGGTGTTTCATTCTCACTGCATGTGTAGGGAAGAAATGCTTTGATAAATCGCTTATGGATTGTGATGATCTCACTGTTAGACCCTCTTAACACATGAATTCATAGTTTCTTTATGTTCTTTTAGTTTTATTGGGCATAATGATATTGGTTTCCAAAGAAAAAAGAAAACCTTCCTCTTGTCTCTTTTCCCTGTTTTCTCTATGATCTGAGTCTAACCCCATCTTGAAGAAGAAAGACAAAGCTGAGCCATGCGTATATACTTCCCCAGCCACTCCGTAAGTCATAATAGGTGAGAGACGTTGTGGAAAGTTTGACCAGCATATTTCTATAATCTTATGCAAATCCAAATGGATTTGCATGCAACCTATAAGCTCAGAATTTAAATCATGTGTTAGAGATTCTTGCTTATTTGGATTTTTATGTTAACACGATAGCAAGAAAAATTGTAGAGAATCAATCAGATTAAAGTCAAGATTTGTGTACCTGTCTTTTATCCTATAGAGGAAGGATTTATAGGATGCATTGGTATTAAAGGAAATGCATTATTATGATATGAATCCTTTTCTCACTTTTAGAACTTAGTTTGTTATAGAAATATTACACTTTCTTCGAAAGCCCATAATAGAGTGGATTGTGTTAAGTATGTCATTTTATTTATGAAAGCTAAAAAAACAATTGCTAAGTATAGTGACTGTTATGAGAACGTTTACTTCATTTAGTTACTTAATGTGAGCAGTGACAGTTTCCCAGGGTAGTATTTGCTTGTCTAGGTCCATGGCCAGTCTTACCTTCTAGGCCTGTTTTTTCTTTTTATCCTTTGCCGCCCTGTCTTTTGAAAACATCACATTATTGGCTCCAATAAAAGCTCTTTTGAATAATTATGATTAATTATATATATACTGAAGTAAATACTTGTAGGTTTTACCAAATGAAATTTTTATATTGATGAAATATTTACTGTAGTAATTTTAATGTTAGGACAAAACTCCTTGTTTTAAATAAATCTAAAACAGGTCTATGTTAACTCCAATTACAAACCAGTTACATTTCAACATTTCCTTGAAAGTTGGTTAGAAATTAAAACGTATTTATCCTACATAAACAGTACATGGTGTTCAGGTCCACTAAGTGGCTGCTTCGGGCCTTCTACTTCTTAACCCACAGATTTTCTGAAAGCCCTAATTTTCTAGACCAGTGGTTTCTAAACTTTTCTTGTTGTAGGTACCAGTAGTAAACAAATTTTGAGCAAATATCCCAAATGTATTTATAATTATATATATATATATATATGTACACATATATACACACACGTATTCTACGAATATATGCTATAAATTATTGGGCATATACTACAAGAGAAATTCAAGTGAAGAGGATAAAGAATAAGTGTAAAATAGAAGTGTAAAATAGAAGATCTAATTTTTTTTCTTTTATTCAATTGGTATCTTGTGCACTTTGGGCTCTACATGATCTGCTTGGAGAACGTAATTCAAACTTATAGCTTTTGGGTGGTGATGGCAGGGGCTTTTGGCATTTAGAGGGTGACATAATTTGGGGAAATGATGGCCAAGTTTTTCTGTAAGTCAAAGACTGTTATTGTGATAGTAGTAAGGGAGAAATGAATGCTCATAAGTTGAAGTTAAGTTCAAAATTCAAGGTTGTACTTCCATACAAGCAATCACTGTTTGTTCCTGTGACAAACTTTATATTGAGTTCTTTGAAAATATTGTCATACAAAATATTAAAGGTTACATGAGGCAGAAAAGCAGAGGGTACATATGAGTAAGAGCAAGCAGTTCTATTTATCTGGAATAATAAAGTTTATAAAGGGGGACAATGGGAGATAAGATTAGAAGATAGGTCAAGGTCAGGCCATGGATGATTTTGAATGTCAGGGTGAGAATTTTGGTATTTATTTTTTAGGAAATGAGAAAAATCTAAAGGATTTTAGACACATAAAAGACTTTATTGGAAGTGGCCTTTCAGAAGTTGAATCCGATAGAAACTTGTTATTGAATGTTTAAAAATAATGCAATTTCTTAGAATCTTCTCTACAGCCTGTGTTTTATTTGGGTCATTCTTGTTTTGTTGAATATCTGTTTCCATTTATCAAAAGTGTTTTTCCAAGTTTTTAAAATGAATTATACTCTCAAATTATGCAAAAAATTTAATTGAGTACTTACAGATCACCTGATATAGATGGTCACTACCACGTTGTGAGCTATAGAATTTATAATAGCAATAATGAGATGCGGTTTCTGACTTCAGGGAGTTCAAAATTTCTACCCCAAGAAGTCTTCAATTGCAGTGTGCAGAAAAGACTAACATATAAACAACAAATATATATTACAAGAGCTGACATTTATTAGGTGCTTGCTATTTGCTGTTCTAATGCTTCATATGACTTATGCCACCTAATCCACACAGTAATCCTAACAATGGAGTTACAGATTCGGGAAATGACTCAGCTGGCAATTGGCAGATCTAGGATTCAAACTCAGAGCCAATGTCATTACTTCCCAGCTACATTTCTTATAATAAACTACCCTGTGGCCAAAGGAATGTTTTTTTAAAGGGAGAGGTTAGTGATTTATAGGTATTCATTGAAGTCTTCATGGTGGTAGGGAGAAATTAAACTGGGATATGGAGGAAGGGGACACATTCTTTGCACTTGTATTGGAATGAATGAATGAATGAATGGGAGGGGATTCTAGCCTGCAGAAATAGGATGTGCAAAAGCACAAAGGTGAGGCCTAGCATTTAACATGAGGATGATTTACCATAAGAATTTGTTTTGAAATGTAGTGGGGAGTAAAGCTGGATAAGTAACGGTAATATTTAACACTGATGGAACACTTTATTTATATTAACTGATTTAATCCTCACACTAACCCTATGATATAGGTAGTATTATTCCTCCCATTTTACAGATGAGAAAACGGAGGCACAGAGAAATTGTATGACTTTCCCAAGTTTACACGGTAAGTACCAGGGCCAGGATCTGAACAAAGGCAATCTGGGGCTTGGAGCCATACCCCTTACCGCTCAACTATTTACTTAGAGAACAGGGACAAATAATTAGATTTGGGGAGCTAGTCAGAAGTTTAATATTGATGCTGAGGGGAATAACTTTTGAGTATGGGAGTTCTTTCATGAAGGTGACATTTTTAGAAGATAAAAGTGGTAACTATATGTCAGATGTTCTGGGGAGGGATTCAAACAGTGACTCTCAGCAATGGTCATACATTAGACTTATCTGGGAAGGCTTCAGAAAATACTGACACCCTTAGGTATCATGGCAGACCAACTAAATCAGAATTGTTTTGGCTGACTCTGAGCATTGTTCTTTTTTTTTTTTTAGCATCTTTATTGGAGTATAATTGCTTTACATTGTTGTGTTAGTTTCTGCTGTATAACAAAGTGAATCAGCTATATGTATACATATATCCCCATATCCCCTCCCTCTTGCGTCTCCCTCCCACCCTCCCTATCCCATCCCTCTAGGTGGTCACAAAGCACCAAGCTGATCTCCCTGTGCTATGCGGCTGCTTCCCACTAGCTATCTATTTTACATTTGATAGTATATATATGTCCATGCCATTCTCTCACTTCGTCCCAGCTTACCCTTCCCCCTCCCCATGTCCTCAAGTCCATTCTCTACATCTGTGTCTTTATTCCTGTCCTACCCCTAGGTTCTTCAGAACCTTTTTTTTTTTTTTTTTAGATTCCATATATATGTGTTAGCATACAGTATTTGTTTTTCTCTTTTTGACTTACTTCACTCTGTATGACAGACTCTAGGTCCATCCACCTCACTACAAATAACTGAATTTCATTTCTTTTTATGACTGAGTAATATTCCATTGTATATATGTGCCACATCTTTATCCATTCATCTGTTGATGGACACTTAGGTTGCTTCCATGTCCTGGCTATTGTAAATAGTGCTGCAGTGAACATTGTGGTACATGACTCTTTGAATTACGGTTTTTTCAGGGTATATGCCCAGTAGTGGGATTGCTGGGTCATATGATAGTTCTATTTTTAGTTTTTTAAGGAACCTCCATACTATTCTCCATAGTGGCTGTATCAATTTACATTCCTACCAATAGTGCCAGAGGGTTCCCTTTTCTTCACACCCTCTCCAGCATTTATTATTTGTAGATTTTTTGATGATGGCCATTCTGACTGGTGTGAGGTGATACCTCATTGTAGTTTTGATTTGCATTTCTCTAATGATTAGTGATGTTGAGCATCCTTTCATGTGTTTGTTGGCAATCTGTAAATCTTCTTTGGAGAAATGTCTATTTAGGTCTTCTGCCCATTTTTGGATTGGGTTGTTTGTTTTTTTGATACTGAGCTGCATGAGCTGCTCGTATATTTTGGAGATTAATGCTTTGTCAGTTGCTTCATTTGCAAATATTTTCTCCCATTCTGAGGGTTGTCTTTTGGTCTTGTTTATGGTTTCCTTTGCTGTGCAAAAGCTTTTAAGTTTCATTAGGTCCCATCTGTTTATTTTTGTTTTTATTTCCATTTCTCTAGGAGGTGGGTCAAAAGGGATCTTGCTGTAATTTATGTCATAGAGTGTTCTGCCTATGTTTTTTTTGGTTTTTTTTTTGTTTCTTTTTTAACATCTTTATTGGAGTATAATTGCTTTACAATGGTGTGTTAGTTTCTGCTTTATAACAAAGTGAATCAGTTATACGTATACATATGTCCCCATTACCTCTTCCCTCTTGCATCTCCCTCCCTCTCACCCTCCCTATCCCACCCCTCTAGGTGGTCACAAAGCACCGAGCTGATCTCCCTGTGCTATGTGGCTGCTTCCCACTAGTTATCTATTTTACGTTTGGTAGTGTATATATGTCCATTCTACCTATGTTTTCCTCTAAGAGTTTTATAGTGTCTGGCCTTTAATCCATTTTGAGTTTATTTTTGTATACGGTGTTAAGGAGTGTTCTTTTTTTTTTTTTTTTTTTTTTGCGGTACGTGGGCCTCTCACTGTTGTGGCCTCTCCTGCTGAGGAGCACAGGCTCCAGACGTGCAGGCTCAGCGGCCATGGCTCATGGGCCCAGCCGCTCTGCAGCATGTGGGATCCTCCTGGACCGGGGCACAAACCCGTGTCCCCTGCATCAGCAGGCGGACTCTCAACCACTGTGCCAACAGGGAAGCCCAGGGAGTGTTCTAATTTCATTCTTTTACATGTAGCTGTCCAGTTTTCCCAGCACCACTTATTGAAGAGGATGTCTTTTCTCCATTGTATACTCTTGCCTCCTTTATCAAAGATAAGGTGACCATATGTGCATGGGTTTACCTCTGGGCTTTCTCTCCTGTTCCATTCATCTATATTGCTGTTTTTGTGCCAGTACCGCACCATACTGTCTTGATTACTGTAGCTTTGTAGTATAGTCTGAAGTCCAGGAGCCTGATTCCTGCAGCTCCCTTTTTCTTTCTCAAGATTGCCTTCGCTATTTGGGGTCTTTTGTGTTTCCATACAAATTATGCAATTTTTTGTTCTAGTTCTGTGAAAAATGCCACTGGCAGTTTGATAGGGATTGTATTGAATCTGTAGATTGATTTGGGTTGTATAGTCATTTTCACAGTGTTGATTCTTTGAGCATTGTGCTTTTAAAAAGCTTATTCTAACATGCACATTATTGGCCTAGAGGACCAAAAATCTGCTGGGACCTTACTGAGGTAATTCAGGCCTCAGATGATGCATCTGAACTGAGGTCTTGATAACACCACAGGATTATAGAATTTTAGATCTAAATAAATCTGATAGATCTTCTGGTGCCCAGCCTAATTCCCATACTGTCCAGTGTAAGAGCTCTCTTGAATTAGGGAGCTTTTTAGTTTATCATTCAGGAAAATTCAAAGTATAGTCCAGCCATAGTCCTAAATTACAATTATTTCTATATTTTAATGCAATATCAAATGTGGAAAACAGGTTTGTTTATTATTCACATTATTGGCTGAGGATGGGTATTTGGGTTCATCTAAACTTTAATTTTAGATTATATGAAACATTCAACTTCTTCATTGTAATATGAAAAATAATTCCAAAATTTAAAAGAAATCAAAATGTTAGGAAAATATGTTTTGCAGCATTTATGTTATTAATAAATGTATTTTTCATATTAATTATTTGGCTTGAATTTTGTGGGTATTTTAACTATTCTTCATCAGTTTAGCTTTTATTGCTTTTTTCTTCCGATAGAGGGCGCTCTAATTCAGTAATTTAAAATACAAAATCAGCCGTCTTATGTAAGAACTTTTATTTTTGTATTGGAGGTTTGGGTTTTATTAAAATATTAGCCTTAAGGTGGTAGTTTGAATAATTTTACTAAAATAAGTGAATTAGAAATTAAATTCTTATTATGATTGTATCTATTTGATAGAAGGTTTTACATTTAATGTGAAGGGCATCTCAAATTAAAATTACATTTTATTTTGCATAAATTTTAATTCAAAAGTCAGTCTGTTTTTAATTCTTTTGTAATATGCATATGGAATCATTTTCTAAGTTGAATTAAGACATTATATAATCTAGAATGTAAATTTTGAAGAAATATAAATATATTCACATTCTTTTCAACCCCTGAAATTTAGGTTTTTGAAAGAATATAAAATTATCTGAAAAAAATTTTCTATTCTCTTCATTTGTTTTTCCAAGTCATATTTGCAGCTTTCCCTCCATGTCTGTAAACAACGTACACAACTCTTAAATGTGAACACACGATGCCTTAGAGAAATTTGATGATAACATAAGATAATTAGAGCAAATTTCAGAATTTAGGTTTCAGGAAAACATTGTTTTAAGATATAAAATTAAAAAGGCATTATTGCCTCATCAGCCTATGTTTCTAAGAAATAAATAAGAAGCATCAGGGATGAAATGCATTATGTAATTTTTCTTCTGAGGGGAAACCTAGACACAAGCAGCATCTAAAGGTTATTGTTTGAAAGGGGTTGTGTTGGCAGGTTTTTCTTTCTTTTTTTTTTTTTTGCGGTACGCGGGCCTCTCACTGTTGTGGCCTCTCCCGTTGCAGAGCACAGGCTCCGGACGCGCAGGCTCAGCGGCCATGGCTCACGGGCCCAGCCGCTCTGCGGCATGTGGGATCTTCCCAGACCGGGGCACGAACCCGTGTCCCCTGCATTGGCAGGCGGACTCTCAACCACTGCGCCACCAGGGAAGCCCTGTTGGCAGGTTTTGAGCTATTTAACTCTTCTCGCTTATCTCTTTTATGTTATTTCACTTTCGGCCCAATGTAGAATCCTTAATTATGTTTAAGCTTTCTGAAGTATGAGATATTTAGCATTTTAAGATTTCAGGTTCAACTTCTCAGTTTTTATGCCAAGCTTCTATAAATTGCATGAGAGCACTCTCAGGGTGGGGAGGGGTGTCTATAGGAAAATATAGTTAATTTGGTGCCAAAATTTTCAAGTCTTAAAATAGACTCAAATTAGGCTGCCTAAAATTCAAATGGTTTTTCTGATACAAAGTTAACTTTCAAACATATTTTAACACAATTCTAGAGCTTAATATCAGGAATGCAGAAATTTCAGAATTGTGAGAGACTTTAGTGGCTATCTCATCCAGTTCCTGTCAGAATCAGAGTACTTCGGGAAATGAATTTTCTATATAGAGTGTTCTTCTTACAAGATTGTAAGTGTTTCTTTAGCATATATGAATTTTTTAAATAGTGGAGCTAAATCTTGAGCAGTGGTAACTATTATTTTATTGGGAATATAATATTCAGAAGGGTATTTGTAACTTTAATAATTCCTGTCTTACATAGTTGAACAAATGTTTTGGAAGTGATGACTCAAGGCTGCTGTGTATTAAGCCCAGGTTTGGTTTGTCCTAACAGATTCTCCAGGATTTAGGGAATGCATAGATTCTGTTGACCTATATTTGTATTTTGAAACTGATACCATTAACCATATATATGTACTAAATGTACACGCAAGGAAAAATCCAGAATCAGGATGGTAAGATTTTTGTCTCTATTTTTACCCTAGGAAGAAAATTTGTACCTATAGTGAATCTAAGAAGATCCTTTAGATAAATGGCTACTAGGATAAAAGAGACACTCTTCTGAATTTCAGACACAATTGCTTTTATCTTTCATGTCACATCTCTGTTCTATTTTGTCTTGTAAGTTTATACATTTTTAAATATTACTTCTTATAGACTCCTTGATGGCATGATCTGTATTTGATTGACCTCTGTAATCACATCCTGCCTAGCACAATGCCTTGAATGTAGTGGTCTCTCAGTGAAAGTTCATTGAATGAATAAATACATAAGAAGGCAGACACTGCATGTGAGTGCACATCTTCTTGTAAATAAACCATCATCATCGGAAAACATGTTTAATTATTTGCAGGTGAATTTCAGAGTACAAGGACAAGTGTTTTTCCATCAAGCATGGAGTTTCAATTTTTTAGGGAGGTAACTTAGTCTAGCAGTTAATAGCATAAACCTGGGTTTGCATTCTTGTTCCGCCACTTACTAGCAGAGTGACCTTTGGAAGATATTTGATCTTTTCAAGCCTTAGTGTACTCATTACTAAAAAAAAAAAAAAGTTTAATATGGTTTTCTGTCAGTCACAGAAAAAGAGCTATTTTCTTTTGTGTTGTTAAAAACATGCCATCTTGATTTTTATGTTTCATAGACTTTGTCTAGCTTTGTCTAGACTTTCTAATAATCACTCAATGTCAACATAGAGGGGATTTCTCTAGTGAAATGCTAAATAAATATTCAGTTCTTGGATTAGTCATAGTCAGTATTTTACTTTGAAAAAACCAATCATCTATTATAGTCAGGTCTGCACATGTTAGGGAGGAATAGCAAACATGGCAAATAATTGATCTTACATGAAAAATTATCTCAATAAACAGATTCTTGGCTCAAAGTAAAAACACAGAATTCAATGGGACTTAATATAAAATCCCCAATTAGATTCCTAAAAATTTAGTGATATAAGATGGGAGAGGTTTAATTTGGGGGAATAGTTCATGCAAAAAGTTCTGGGTGTTTAAGTGACCAAAATTGCAATGTGAACCAACAGTGAAATGTGGCTGCTAAAAATCAATAAACAGTTTCCAAGCTATGATCTCTGAAAATAGCATTTATTAAGTACTAAGTTTTAACTAAGTTCTAGACATTGTGGTAAGCATGTTAAAGTCATTATCTCCTTTATTCCTCACAACAGTGCGATGAGGTAGGTTTTATTATTCTCAATGTGGAAATTAAGAGTAAAATAACTTGGCCAGGGTCATAGAACTATCAAAAAGTGAAGCTGCTATCTGAACTTAGGTTTGCTATCTTACAAGATCATGATTCTAACCATTAGGTCAGCCTGTCTGTCATTAGTATCTTCCACATTGACTACCCTTACCTTTTCATCATCCCCAACCATCTTGCAATTTCACTTGAATTATTGCAGGAGCCTCTTATCCTATCTTCTGGTTTTCTCTCTTCACTTGCCCCAATCTATTCTTGATACTCTTGCCAAATCAATATGCCTTAAGTGTAATTCTGATTATTTCATTCTCCTCAAAGCTAGCACTGGTCCTCACTATACAAATTCAGTACAGAACAGAATTTTAACTCTGGCATTCAAGGCCTTCCATGTTCTAGCTTCATCATATATTTCCAGCTTTCTTCCATTAATGTCTTAGATAAATTTAATGTTCTGGTAAAATAGATTATTCTCAAGTGTGTGTCTTTCAAATAGATTATTCTCAAGCGTGTGTCTTTCCTTATCTCTGCTCATGCTCACATGTTTTATCCATGTGTAATTCTTTTCCCTATTGTTTTTACTTATTGGAAACCATCCTTCGCAAAACCTTTTTTGATCCTCCTATTTAGATCCAACTATTTGGATCAGATATCATTAATTTTGTTTATATACCTATTATGCAGATTTCATAGTCTGCTGTGTAGTATTGGTGCAAAATCTTCTTTTTTGGCTTTGCTTAGAAGCCCTTTGATGACAGGGAAATATTGATCTCTGTGTGTGAGTGTGTATCCATAGCATAGTTCCTCACTCACGTGCTTAATAAACATTTGTTAAATTGATATGGTACACAATGGACATCAAAAGTCTGTTTAATAACTGAATTTAGTGTATACCTATGGAAGAGCTCTAACAAGGAGTCTTTTTAATCTCAGAAGAACTTCCTCTGTTGGTTGATGTTTCAAATAATGAATGCCTCACCATTTGATTTGAAGATGAAGTGAAATACCCAGTTAAACTATATTATAAACTTCCTCACAACATAAAATCACAAACATCTTAGGTCAACTCATACCTTTCTTAAGTAGTAATGCATCTCTTTTACTGATAACAAAGAAGTCTTACATTGCAAATACCATGTTTGATTCCTGATAACATAGAAAAAGGAAATCTACTATAAGAATATGGGAACATATATCTCAATTATATTATTAAGTTTTCAAATCTTCAATTTTGTGATAAACATTTTTTAATTCATCACTGTTATTCTTTCTGTATAAGTTGAGAGGGCCTATTTTTGAAGCAGTTTTTTCAGTTAATCATAAAGAAAATGGGCTTAAGCCTACACCCTACGTTTTCCCCCAGTTGTTAATGATTCTTGCTGATTATGATGTGCTCAACTGATGCATAGTATTATTTTGTGCACATTTTAAAATGTGTTTGACACTAAAATATCTTAATACTAAGAGCATTCTGTTAAGGTATCCAAAGGCAGCAAACTCCCTTCCTAATTAAACTTTTATATATTCGAATTTTATGAAGTTTGTGAAGTGATCATTTTATCTACTCTGCAGATGCAACATCAGCCAATTTTTGTTTTGATATTTTCATTCTCTCTGATCTCTCTCTAATGTCTAACTTGAATTTAATCTTCCTAACAGAAGAACTCAGCTATTATGATTTCCCTGAGAATCTATACTTTATACTCAGGAGTTAATTGTAATATTTTGTTGAAAATTTGATAATAATTCAACTTTATTCTAATCTGACTCTCCAGATAATGATGAAGTTAATTTTTGACAGCTCTTAGCCGCGTGTCACATTTACCTTGTTCATTTGCCATAATGCACCTGATTTGTAGTTCTGTTTCATGGTGCGCATTTGAGAGTTCTTGATTCTCTTTTGGAGTAAAGGCCTTGGACAGCCTGCCATTATAAAGGAATCCTATTTTACTTCCTAATGCCGAAGGAAATCAGTCTAGAGCCTGAGCTTAAAGAGACATGTCAGTGGCGATAATCACTTATCTTCATGTTCAGGGAAATGTTTTTCACCTTGAAGAGCAAATTAATACTAATGGAATATTGGACTAGTAACCAAGAAAAAATTACTGAAATCGCTCATGCTTCTAACATATTTTATCATGGGGCCATTTGGGACATGACTACTGAATATTGGAATCAATTCAGCCTCTAACAGATGAAGAATTAGATTTCTCTACGATACAATCAAAGTCAGTAACAGTAGATGGAAAAGATACTGTGTGGCCTGCTTTAATCTCAGGATTAGAATTTTAAAATTGTCTGGTATTATTTTAACTTGCTTTTGCCAGAATTTTTATTTCTACCATCTATGCTTTTTAAAGTTTAAATGTTTTGGTTGCTTGCAGTTTCACAACAGTTCCATTTAGTTGATAGCTGCCAGTCTATACTACCAAATCATTAATAATGAGAAACAAAGTCTTAATTTGGAGAAAGAATGAGGTAGTCAAGAAAATGAATTTGATGGGGAGTGAAAGGTCCTAAAATGAATGAAGATAATGAACCAGTGAGAAGTGTATATTAGTAAAAGTGGAACTAGCTTGCCCCCCAAATGAATGAGACAAACATTGACATATGTTATATCTTTTCCTATAATCATCCATTCTATGTTGCTGAAATAAATCTATTCTAGCCTTGAAGAAGATTTTCTTTTTGCCCTATAATCTTGCTTTTACTTAGCAAGGTGCCATTTTCCTAAACATTTAAAGAATCTTTATTGTCATAGTTATTATCATCAGCTTCACTAACTTACTGAGTCCCCACCTTAAGGAATTATACTAATTTCTTCAATAACATGTATTTGTAACTTGGAGTAACATTTTAGTGTAGAAAATAGGAACTTTGAACTCAAACAGACTTGTGTTTGAATCCCAGTTCTACTCCTTAGATAAATACTACCCTGATCTTCAGATTTCTCATCTGCAGCAAAGTGTTTCTAAAAGGTCTTTCTCACTTCGACCTACTGAATCAGAATGTCTGGAGCTGGATTACTTACAATAAAACTCCCTAGGTGATTCTTATGCTGTTTGTGAACTGCACTATAACATTTAAAAAATGTTGATTTCTTTGAGTCAACTACTCAGATCCATTTTCTTCTTACCCACATGTATCTATGGATCTCAGATTCCAATGATCTGACCCTAATTTGCCTTTACTTTCTCTTACTGCTCCTATGAATGCAAATTTGATTGGTCATCAAGGCAAAATGACTTACCGTTTAAGGTTTGCTTTTCCTGTTTCTGTGAAAAATGCCATTGGAATTTTGATAGGTATTGCATTGAATCTATAGACGGCTTTGGACTAATATGGAACTTTTAGCAATATTGATTCTCCTGATCCATGAACACAGAATATCTTTCCATATGTTTGTGTCTTCATTTTCTTTTAAGTGTTGTAGTTTTCAATAATCATAAAGATTAATAGATCTTTCACCTCGGTTAAATTTATACATAAGTATTGTATTGTTTTTGATACTCTTGTGAATTGGATTGTTTTCTTTATTTTTCAGATATTTTGTTGTTAGTGTATAGAAATGCAAATGATTTCTATATGTTGGCTTTGTATCCTTCAGCTTAACTGAATTTATTGATTAGTTCTAGGTTTTTTGGTGGATTCCATTGGAATCTGAGATCCACAGATGGAGGTGGAGTCTTTAGGATTTCCCATATATGACATCATATTGTCTGCAAAGACAGTTTTCCTCTTTCCTTTTTGATTTGTATGCCTTTTATTTCTTTTTCTTGCCTGATTGCTCTGGCTAGGACTTACAGTACTATGTCGAATAGGAGCAGTGAGAGTAGGCACCCTCTTGTCTTGTTCTTAGTCTTAGAGGAAAAGCTTTCAACCTTCCACCATTGAGTATGATGTTAGCTGTGGGCTTGTCATATATGGCCTTTATTATGTTGAGATATGTTCTTTCTATACCCCATTTGTTGAGTGTTTTTATCATGAAAGGATGTTGAATTTTGTCAAAAGCTTTTTCTGCATCTATTGAGATGATCGTATGATTTTTATCTTTCATTCTATGTAACTTAACTTTATTCTTGAAATTAAATAAAACTGGTGTTAAAGTACCATATAAAGTATAAAGTGGTATTCAAAAGAATATATTATCATCCTTTCATTTTCAGTTCTTCAAATTCATAGACTATACTCACTGCTGCTCACTTGTCCTTAAAATTTTATCTTCTCTGTTATAATCCAACTTTGGCCTGCTTCTCCCTGACCCCCCTCCTTATTTATGTAAAACTCTGTAGGAATGAAACTAAACCTACTTCAAGTGCTTGTTATCATTCCTAGCATAGAGTAAGTGCTCAATAAATTTTTTCTGGATATTCAACTACTCTTTTAAAATTTGATGTTATCAATGTCTTCCTTTTCATCCATTCTGTTATATCTAATCAGAACTCATTTCATTTCCTCATAACTATAACCCACAAGGTTCTGGGCAACATAAATTAAGATGAGGTCATTTCACCCACATAATCTTCAAAGATTGTATTGGCCCAAAGCATCCTTCTTGGGAGTTAAGCAAAGTGCCAGATAAGGCCTCAGGAAGAGAGATGTTCACAGAGATTGAATGTGTTTCATGTTCATAATAACTTATTAATTGTCCTTCTACTGGTGTCATCCTTCTTCTAATACATAACCATAGTACACAAGAAAAGTGTGTGTGTGTGTGTGTGTGTGTGTGTGCCTGTGAAGAGGGAGAGTAGAAGAGGAGAAGAGAGAGATCATAATATTATCAATAAGGACTTGTATCTCTGCCCTTTGATTTAAGAGTTCTCTAATTTTATCCTGTCCTTTAGAATAAGTGACATTTTATGGTTTTGAGAATGTAGCCATAAACACTGAAGAATCTGATCTTTTCTAGACATAGTAATGTCACAGTGCAAAGCATTAAATTCTCTATTCATAGATCAGATATGAGAAGGTATACTTCAAAATTCTTTTCTTATCTGTAACCTAATCTTAAGAGGTACTTTGATTATTCGTAAAGCTGGAGGCATATTTACTTAACCAAGATATTCTGACGCACACACAATGATGAGATAGAGTAATTAGGGGGTGGTGTGGTTGTTTATATACAGTGGCTAGAGGAGACCTCTCTGAGGAGTGATGTATAAACTGTAATCTGAAGGAAGAGAAGAATCCTGTCATATAAAGTACCAAGGAAAGAAAATGTGGAATAAAATTGAATACTCTTTCCTGAGGTGGGAAAGAGCTTAATATGTTTAAGTACCAGAAAGGAGGGCAACGGAGTGAAGCAGAGTATACTGAACTATGTAGAGAATAGAATGGAATGGGATTGGAAAGCCAGATTAGACAGGGCCTTGTAGGTCATGGAAAGTGGTCTGATTTTGTTTTTATAAATAAAAAGTTTTTAAGTGGGGAAGTGATATGATCTGATTCATGGGAGCAAAGTTGGAAAGTTCCTGCTTCCTGTAAATTCACTGCTAATTCTATTTTTTTAATATCAGATGTCTGTATGATATTATAGAATAATACATTTAATGATATGCTTAACAGTTAGGAACTGGGCTGCACAGCAGGAGCCGAGCAGCGGGCCAGCAAGCGAAGCTTCATCTGCTGCTCCCCATTGTTCCCCATTGCTGGCATTACCACCTGAACCATCCCCCCCCCCCCAGTGTTCACATTACCACCTGAACCATTCTGCCCTCCGCACCCCCCGTGGAAAAATTGTCTTCCAAGAAACCGGTCCCTGTTGCCAAAAAGGTTGGGGACCGCTGAACTAGGCAACCACTGTCCTTGTTGTTTGTGTTTTCCTTTCCTGGCTCCTCCTTCTCACAGTCCCTTGGCTTTCTTTCCCCCCGCCACCGCGCCACAGGGCTTGCAGTGTCTTAGTTCCCTGACCAGGGGTCGAACCCAGGTCCACTCCATGAAAGCACAGAGTCCTAACCACTGGACCGCCAGGGAAGTTCTTTTCTGTTCTTTATTGAGCATTCTCTTCCATGGAGAGGAAACAGCTCTTTGTGTTCAGATAGCAACTCAGTGTTATTTATTTCCAAAACTACAATTCTATCCTCACCTCCTCACTGCTGTCCAGTTCTGTATTACAATTGCCAGAAAGACCTCTTTCTACAAACATCCCACTGTCTTTTTGTTTTTTTTTCTGGCTGCGCAACACAGCACGTGGGATCTTAATTTCCCGACCAGGGATGGAACCTGCGCCCCCTGCATTGGGAGCGTGGAGTCTTAACCACTGGACTGCCAGGAAAGTCCCCCACTGTCTTTTCAAACCCAACCTGTCAAAATGTAAATTAATTATCTTCCCACTCAAATCTGTACCTGTTTCCGTTTTCCATCTTTCTTTCAGTAATAGAACAGTTATTTCATTCTTCCAGGACAAAAGCTTTGGTATTACGTTTAGTTCTTTCCCATTTCTTTCATTCTCCTGGTCTATTAGAGAGTTCCCCTTTGTTTAGTCTCATCGTCTTTGCTTGACCTCACTTCACCTTCCAGGAACTGCCTCATTTCTTTATTCATTTTATATTTTATAATAAAAACTCTGGAAGAATTGTCTCTTGTTGTTGTTTCCAATGTCTCTACTCCATTTTCTATTAAAACCAGTCCTGTCAGGCTTTCTTCTTCATCAGGTGCCAGAACTGCCTTGTCAAGGTGTCCAGTGACTTCCAATTGCTAATTCCAATAGACATTTCTTAATCTTTTTCTTAACGTGATCTTTGAGGAGCATTTGACAGTGTTGATCATGCCCTCCTCTTTCATATGCACACTTTCTTTGCTTGACTTCCTAGACATCACATTCTCCTGGTTTTCTTCCTATTAAACTGGCTACTCCTTTTCAGTTTCCGTTGCTGGTTCCTCCTCATATCCCTGACTAAGTTCCTAGGGCTCAGTTCCTGGAGACTTCTCTTCTTTATCTGTACAGAATTTCTTGGCTAAGCATGCTGAACACTCTCACAGCTTTAAATACCTACTATGGACCAGAACAGCCCACATTTATAGCTACAGCTTGAATGCCCTTCTGGACTCCAAACTCTTGTATTTAACAGGAATAAAAATGAAGTTTTGCATTTCCCCCTCAAACCTGCTGGTCCCTTAGTTTTCCCATTTCAATAAATAGCAGCTCTGTTCAGCCAACTTTTTCTCTCCAAAAACTTTGGAGTGCCCCTTTACTATTCTTTTCTTATGCCCCATAAACAGTTGGTCTTCAAATCCTACCAGCTCTTCCTTCAAAATGTGTCCAGAATACAACCACTTTTTTTTTTACCAGCTTCACTACTGCCATTCTGGTCTAAGACACTATCATCCTTTGCCTGGATTATTTGAGAGGCTTCCAAACTTGGGTTCCTTTTACCACCACTGACCCCCATACAGTGTATTCACAAAAGAGTTACCAAAGAAGTCCTTTTGAATATAAGTTATATCATGTCACTTTTCTGCTCAAAACCTTCTTGCAGTTTCTCATCTTGCCGTGAGGAAAAGACAAAGTCCTTACACTGGTTCAGCAGGTGCTGCATGACCTACATACCTGCCCTTGCCCCATCCTTACGTCTCATGCTTCATTTTCCACTACTCTGTCCCTCACTCACACTGTTTCAGCCATACTTGGTTCATTGTCATTCCTGTGAAACACCAGGCACCCTCCTGCCTCAAAACTTTTACATTTGCTGTTCTTTCTGTCTGGAGCTCTCTTTCCCAGGTATTTTTATGGTTTACTCTCTCAGGTTTTTATCAAGCATCAATTTCTCTGTGTAGCTTTGCCTGATCACCGTATTCAAAATTACCCACCCTGGCAATTCCTATCCCCACTTCCACTTTATTTTTCTCCATATCACTTATCATCATCTAACATACCATAGATTTTACTTATTTATTGTGCTTATTGTTTGGCTCCCTTGATTAAAATATAAGCTTCACTGTGGGCAGAGTTTATCATTTTTTTTATTGATGTTGACTACTGTCATCCCAGTGTTTAAAATGATATTTGGCACATGACAGATAAACGATAAATATTTATTGAATGAAATAAATTAACTCTACTGTAGGCCCTCAGCTCTCTACATTTGGATTATATAGTTTCTGAGCTGGTCATCTGTGTGGTGGAAAGAGCATATATTTTGGAGTTGTACAGTATAGGGTTTATATCCTGAGGTTTCTATTTACTAGCTATATGCCTGGGCTAGTTCAATTTCTCTGAGCTTTAGTTTCCTCTTCTATAAAATGAGCATGGTAATTCCTACCTTACGAGTTGTCAGGAAGACAATATGTGCGAATGTATAAAAAGTGTTTAACAATGTGTTGGACGCATAGAAGATACTGAACCTAAGTTTATTCCTTCCTTTATAGTCAATCTGTCTTAATTCTGACCCACACCTATATAACACTACCAGACAAGCCTTCCTGAAATGGAGTGTGTATTCCACGACTTATTTTGTCAAGAAGTAGATGAGAGACTTATTTGACTTCTATATGGTGGCCAAATTCCTCTTCTTGGACTTCAAGAATGTCAAGATCTTCCCATTCTGCTCCTGTTCTTCCTTATCCAATGATATTGCTTTCTGTTCTCCCTCCTCCCACCAGTATACCCTGTTCTTGTGTCATTTACCTAAACATATCACAGGCATTTCTTTCTTGATGTCTTTGCTCATTCCCTTTCATTCTTCTGTTGTTCCTGTTTGTTTAAATCCTGTTCATCTTACAAGGTGTATTTCAAGTCTTTCTTTCTCTATATAGTAACCTCCTTAGTTACTCCAGCTCAGACCAATTTTTTTTCTTTGAATAGATGGAGAATCTCAGAAGAGAAATAGGAACTATTAAAAAATGAAATGGAAATTCCAGAATTGAAAAGTACATCTTACATTTAAAAAAGCTGAACTTCAAATAAATTTATAATTATTATACTATGTAATCACACAATTTAACAACTAATTAGCCTTCATTTTAAAGTATATTACTTATGAAATAGGATGTTGAGTGAAATTGTTCTTTTGCCACAAGATCTGACTAGGGCTTATAATTAAGGACAAAGAGAAGTTAATTTGACATATTTTATTTATTACATAATCATTATTATAGTTCATGACAATAAAGTATAAATGGTAAGCAATTCACATAGTTTTTGGCCTTGTGAATAGTAAGTGCTCAATAAATATTTTTGTATGGATAAAAAAATGAATTCTAGTCATATCTTTAGTAACATTAATAAGGTTCCAATATAAAAAATTATAAATTATGTATAAAGGTATATTGTGAAAGGGCTCTACATTAAGAAAATATTATTACTTACCGATAAATTAATGTAAGTATTCTACAAAATAGAAAAGACACAGTATGATATTTTATATTCTTAAAAAGCCTCATTCTATACTGAAAAAACTAAAATGATAGCATTTTGGAACTCTCTGTACCTTGTCCTCAGTTTTACTGTGAACCTAAAAAATGCTCTAAAAAATAAAGTCTGCTTTAAAAAAAGATAGCCTTTTGTTTTAGAGCTGATCCATTTTTCTGAATTGCTTCAGTTCATCCAATCAATAAATATTCATTGTACCTTTACTATGTACCAGCTACTGTTTTAGGGTGGGTAAAAAGTGAATAAGGCAATTTTTTTATTTGTTTTTTTTTGTTCTCAGGAGCTTGGAGTCTGGCAGAGAAAGCATATATATTACCAAATAATAGAAATACAGGGTGATAAAATATTTTGCCAAACAATCCAGTAAATGATAGTATAAAGTGTTCTGGAAAATGGGGGAGAGGAACTATTTATTCTTATATCCCCAGAATCTAGTATGTTGCCTGATACATTGTAGCTATTCAATTTAAAAAGTGTGTTGAAAGAAAGAAATAGCTGTGAAAATGAGAAGGTAATTCTGTCCTGTTTGAATACAGTGTGGGAGGGACATTAAAATGTGGAATGACAATGACCACTTCATAATGGAGTAAGGAAATAAGGGCATGTCATGGATTGACTCCTGTATAGTTCTGTGTTCTCATCACTCATTACATTCCCCACTAACCAGTATCTCTATGAGTTTTCCATACTCTTTTTTACCTGTCTTTACATGCCTGAAGTTCTTACACTCTCCTCCATCTCACACCAATTTTGCCATTTTTAATTCTCATCATCTATCAGAACTTGACTCTAATGTGTCCTCCTTCCAATCTTAGCCCATCCTTGAACCCTCTCCTTGGTCTGGAATAGGTTCTCCTCCAAAGGCTTCATATAGTCCAGAGTCCTAATGTTCTTTAAGAGTACTTATTGTGATTTTAATTATAGTAAGTAATTATACATTTTTTGGTTTCTTATTTTTGAAAATAATAGTCTATGAACTGCTCGAGGGCATATTCTCAGATTCTAACACTATGCCTGCCACATAAAAGGAGACCAATATATATTTATTGAACCAATGGACAAAAGAATGAATGACTAGATGGATGGATGGGTGGATAGATAAATGTTAGAAAAGTGATCACAAATGCTTGACTGGAAATTGAGAAAAACTTGTACTTCAAAATCTTGTCTAAGGGTGGTTTTCTTTTGTTTTTATCTGTTTGTTCTGAATGCACATTCATTCTTACCAAATGAGGGCTATGCTGATGGGACCATTTTTACTTCTTAAAGTTATTCTAAATTTATTTTCTGGCAGTTTTCTTGAAATATTTTGTTACTTTTGAGATACTTTATGTGATAAAACTGATTAGACTTGTTCTTATTTTTATTTTTGTCTTAATAGAAGAGGTTACATTATCCTGACTTCCAAAAAATGACAAGTCTTTTGGCCAGTTAAATCTAGTTAAAAATCGAATTGATCACTAAGGCCATTAATAAGGTTAAAATTGTTAACTGTTAAAAGAAAGTTTAGGGTCTGCTGGATTAAACAAAGAATAATCTTTGAAAAATAATTTTATTTAAAATGTAGACTATGAACATTAAAATATTTCTCATTTTGAAGTTAATGTATTTATATTGAGTTTTAGGGATATTATAATTTTTAAATTAGAGCAACAAAACAAATCATGACTGCTAGTGGTCATATGTTAGTGATATAATAAGGTATACTAGTTAAGGTAGTGCTAGCTGTTTAAAAAAATTAAGACCAGTCATATGATAGCTCAAATATAATGGACATTTATTTCTCATTTAAAGTCCATAGTAAGTGTTCCTGTTCAGCAGGTAGCCCTCCTCCAAGGGGGAATTCTGGAACCCAGATTCCTTCCATCTAGTTGCTCTGACATCTTGAGCACAAGCTTCCAAGGTCATCTGGCTCATCTGTAAAAGGTGGCAGAGGGTAAACATGGTGGAGGATACAGGTAGGGGGTTGTAGGGGATGGGCTTGGAAACAGCAAACATCACTTCTGCTCATATTCCATTGACCAGTGCTTGTTCATATTGTCACATTACCATTCCAATCTGCAAGGGAAAATAAGAAACATAGTCTAGCTACGTATCCAAGAAATAGAGAAAACAGGTTGGTAATCACCTAACCAGAATTGGCTGCATAATATCTTTTACAATTTAAATAATTTTTCTTTATATACATATTGATTTTTATAGTTCTAATTCATAGAAAGTTTTCCACTAGTTATAGGTAGTCCCATATTTAAGCATGCATTTATTAATTAAAATCTTCCTAGTTAAAATTATGGAATATCTTTTATATAACAAAAATTTAGGCCTTTGTGAAAGATAATTTCAAGCTTTTTTAAAAGTATAATTGACCTAAAACACTATGTTAGTTCCAGATACCCAGCATAATGATTCGATATTTCTGTACATTACCAAATGGTCACCACAAGTCTAGTTGCCATCTGTCACCATACAAAGTTATTGCAATATTATTGACCACATTCCCCATGCTGTACATTTCATACCTATGACTCATTTATTTTATAACTGGAAGTTTGTACTTCTTAACCTCCCTCACCTTTTTCTCTCTTCCCCTGACCTCCTCCCCTCTGGCAACCACCTGTTCTCTGTATCTATGAATCTGTTTCTGTTCTGTTATTTTTATTTATTTATTTTGCTCTTTAGATTCCACATATAAATGAAATCATACAGTATCTGTCTCTCTCTGACTTACTTCACTTAACATAATACCCTTTAGGTCCATCCATGTTTTTGCAGATGGCAAGACTGCATTCTTTTATATGGCTGAGTAATATTCCATTGTGTGTGTTTGTGTATGTCTGTGTGTTTATCACATATTCTTTATCCATTCATCTGTGGATGGGCACTTAGGTTGCTTCCATATATTGGCTATTGTAAATAATGCTGCAGTGAACATAGGGGTTCATATATGTTTTTGAATTGCTATTTTTGTTTTCTTTGGAAAAATCCCCAGGAGGAGAATTGCTGGATCATATGGTAGCTCTATTTTTAGTTTTGTAAGGAACCTCCATACTATTTTCCATAGTGGATGCACCAATTTACATTCCCACCAATAGTGCATGACAGTTCCCTTTTCTCCACGTTCTAGCCAACACTTGCTATTTCTTATCTTTTAGATGATAGCCATTCTGACAGATGTGAGGTGATATCTCATTGGTTTTCATTTGCATTTCCCTAATAATTAGTGATGTTCAACATCTTTTCATATGCCTGTTGCCCATCTGTATGTCTTCTTTGGAAAAATGTCTATTCAGACCCTCTGCCTATTTTTTAATTGTTTGTGTTTTTGATGTTGAGTAGTATGAGTTCTTTATATGTTTTGGTTATTAACTCCTTATCAGAAATGTTATTTGCAAATATCTTCTCCCATTCAGTAGATGACATTTTCATTTTGTTGATAGCTTCCTTTGCTGTGCAAAAGCTTTTTAGTTTGCTGTAGTCCCATTTGTTTATTTATTTTTGTTTCCCTTGCTTGAGGAGACATATCTAAAAACAAGACTGATGTCAAAGTGCATACTGCCTATGTTTTCTTCTAGCAGTTTCATGGTTTCAGGTCTTACATTTAAGTTTTTAATCCATTTTGAGTTTATCTTTGTATATGCTGTGAGAAAGTAGTCCAGTTTGATTCTTTTGCATGTAGCTGTCCAATTTTCCCAACACCATTTATTGAAGAGGCTGCCTTTCCTTATTGTATATTCTTGGCTTGTTTGTTATAGATTAAGTCTTCCTATAAGTGTGGGTTCATTTCTCAATTCTGTATTCTGTTCCATTGGTCTACGTTTCTGTTTTTGTGCCAGTACCATACTGCTTTGATTACTGTAGCTTTGCAGTATAGTTTGAAATCAGGGAGCATGATACCTCCAGCTTTGTTCTTCTTTCTCAAGATTGTTTTGGCTATTTGGGGTCTTTTGTGTTTCCATAAAAATTTTAGAATTATTTGTTCCAGTTCTGTGAAAGATGTCGTTAGTATTTTAATAGTGATTGTATTGAATCTGTAGATTGCCTTGGGAAGTATGGTCATTTTAATGATATTAGTTCTTCAGTCCGTGAACATGGTGTATATATCTTTCCATTTGTTTGTGTTGTCTTCCATTTCTTTTATCAATGTCTTATAGTTTTCTGAGTGATAAATTCAAGTTTTAATTTCTTCCAAAAGAATGTTATAGTTATCTCTAAGCATTGGCTTGCTATATAGATAGTAGGTTCTTTGCTTATATTTAGAGTGATTATTGTGAACACTTACATATAATTTTAGATGCATTTACTCACATATCATGTTATAAATAAGTGCTTTGGTCACTAATTTACTCATTTAAATAAACAAAATTAGCTATTTTAATATGCTACAGTGAGAAAGAATCTGAGATCTTGTCTTCCAAAAAATAAATGGAAATGACTGATCTCTTTTTTGTTGTTGCTGTTTTTGTTAAAGGGTAGCACAGATATCCCCCTTTCTTTCTTTTATAAAAAAAAAATCACTTATCCATTTATTCATTTGTCTGCGCTGGGTCTCAGCTGCGGCACGTGGGATCTTTGATCTTTGTTGAGGCATGCGGGATCTTTTAGTTGCATCATGTGGGATCTTTAGTTGAGGCATGCAAACTCTTGGCTGTGGCATGTGGAATGTAGTTCCTTGACCAGGGATCAAACCCAGGCCCCCTGCATTGGGAGTGCCAAGTCTTAGCCACTGGACCACGAGGGAAGTCCCTGACTTGTTTCTTTTTGATGTTAAGATATTCCACTATGAAATAGAAGTTAATGATTTTCGAGATGTCTGGTAGACAAGTCAGTAATTATTTTTAAAAATCATAGTTAAAAGTTGTATTATACACCTGTTTATGTGATAGCCAGCATTCCTGGATATGCTATTTTTGGTTTTACTCCTTTACTTAATTTATAATGAACTATATTTGCTTTCATTTGATTTGCTTTAAAATTCCTTGTTCTATATACTGATTCCTCCCCCAAAGTAGTATTTTTAATCTATCTTGCCATCATGATCTTTAAATCTCGAGAGACTGTTTCTGCAACACTAGCTTCTTATGGTCAGAAATATAGCCGGGCTTCCCTGGTGGCGCAGTGGTTGGGAGTCCGCCTGCCGATGCAGGGGACGCGGGTTCGTGCCCCGGTCCGAGAGGATCCCACATGCCGCGGAGCGGCTGGGCCCGTGAGCCATGGCCGCTGAGCCTGCACGTCCGGAGCCTGTGCTCCGCAGTGGGAGAGGCCACAACAGTGAGAGGCCCGCATACCGCAAAAAAAAAAAAAAAAAAAAGGAAAAGGCAAAGAAATATAGCCTTGGACCTCATTTTATTTATATTGACAAGGAGAATTAGACTTCATTATTTTGAAATGGCCCTTTGATCATACTTTAGACCTTATGGTAGAGCTTTATCTACTTCCAGCAAAGGGGTGTGTCGAACAGAACACTGTGCACTGGTTCCCATGCCAGAGGAGGACTCCAGCTACATGGAGGATAGCAGAGATCATCACTATGTCAACCATTAGGAATAATAGTCAAATGCTTCTGCCCATTGCATCTTGATATTGGAGTCTCCAAAGAAAACACAACTCTGTCAAGCACTGGATGGAATAACACTTTTGCTTACATAGAGAAGAGACAGCAGAAGATCAGCTCCAGTAGTATGTTGGTTCCCCATGTCCAGCAGCCAACACATATCAGGCACCTATCTTGCGCAGCAGAAGGACCTCGACTCCCCTGTGGAGTCTGAAATCCTGAAAGCTGAAAACCATTGTTTAATGAGGATCATTAATGCACCACTTAGTAGAACAAAGTGAACCTCAAACCGGGCAAGATATTCCCACACAAGGACATAAACTTGGAATAGGCTGCATGAGCTTCTTATTTCTTGGTAAGGAAGTGTTCCAGGCCCAAGGCCCATTCTTATGTGCCGAATGGGGAGCAAATGACTGTGCACGTGAGGCTGCCTTTCCTAACAAGGTGACACCCATATGTAGATTAAACCAGGTCATTGTTGAAAATATGAAGAGAAAATTTTCTAAATTTCTGTAGTGTATGATTTTCTAATTTTCTGTGTATTTCTACAAAACCAATTCAAATTAAGCAAAAAAGGTATATATTAGTTCACATAAATGAAAAATCCAGGATTTTATGTATGGCTGGATGAAAATAGACAATGTAATCTGGTATCTGTTTCTCTCCATCTCTCAGCTTGGTTTTCCTCCATTCCATATAGATTATACTATACACATTCTCAAACAATCTTTCCCCAGCAGGTGGCAAAGAATATAAGTAGACAAATATTTAAAAAAATGTTTTGATCAACAACCCAGCCAGAGAAAAAGTCTTCTTTCTGCAAATTCCAGCAAAATTTCTAACTTTGGTCACATTTTGACACCTGGCCCAATCCCAGTGCCCAAAGAGATGTATACACTGATTAGTCAGGCATGGATCATGTGCCCACATCAGAGCTTGGGCAGTGGAGTCATCCCTACTTGAACATAAGTGTTCAGTTACATCTCAGTGAGTTTTTTTGAGCTGTACCCAGTATCCTTGAAAATGTGCTTGTGTTCTGCATGGTCAATATAAACTGGCTTTGAGTTTGAATCTGTTGCTGGTAGAGAGAGCTTGGAAAGATGTAGTTCCTATATCAAATTACTGAGGATGGCTGCAACCTTCTTCTAACTCCTAGGCTTTTATGTTTGCTTTAGAAAATGTTAAATGAAATAACTAGGAATCATTAGATCATTACATCAGTTCCACCTGCAGTTTGACTATGCTTTCCTAGATTAGAGAGTCCGAGGATAAAGATTAAGGATTTTTAAAAATACTTAGTTGTATTATTTATAGTACTCTTGCAATCGTGTTATATATCATACAACTTGAAGATTAAAGAGATGTACCTTCGGTCTTCAGTGTGTAATCTCAGGCAGCAGGCTGGATTGCTTCTGTGTATAAGGTTAAGCCTGGATGGGACAACAGTGCTTCCTGTAGGTCTGATCTGATGTGACTGTCCCTAGGAGAGTCCTCTACAACTGTGCATTCCTTAGTGAGAATTTTGGAACCTAGAAGTTTACACCTGTGTCTATCTTGGATAATGTTGCTGACTCTCTCACATTTTTGCTGCATTGATATCTTTCTATAATATTTATATTTAATTTAATCAAGCAGTGTCTATATCTGGAGTTTCTATCAATCTGAACTTAACTCTTGACATTTTTCACCACAATGTTTGTGTATAGACAAAGGAGTAAAGAAATAGAAAAAAAAATCAGGGTAGTATAATACGAAAGGAACCAATGAGAACATATGAGCAAAAATGGCCCACTGCAGAGGCACAAAATCAGTGAAAATGGAAAAACGGCATTTGGAGTTTTTAGGAAGTCATTGGTGATATTGGAAAAAGAAATTTTAGTTTGGATTTGCTGATGACCAGATTGCTAGTGTAGTCAGTATTTTATTTTTGAACACTAAATACATGGATAGGGATTAAAGACAATATTTGTTATACTGAATTATTCATTTAATTATCAGTATCATTATTTGATGTTGGCTCGATAAAGCCATGTACTGGATATGGAAATAACTTTTTATTTAGAAACCTTGGGCTAATAAAATTCATAAATTCATTGATTGGTATTATGATTTCATCGAATAAGCTTAGAGTCTCACAGCCCTGGTTTAAATCCTAGTGTTGCCACTTATCAGCTATGTAACGTTGCTCACAAATTACTTATATTTCTGAGTCATTATTTTCATAACTGGTAGAATGGAAATAATCATGTTTGTCTAAACATACTTTTCCCAACATACATGGCTCATGAGCTTCTATTATGGTTCTGTGTGGTTTCTTGAACACCATGAAGTATTGTCTTTTTTTTTTTTTTGCGGTACGCGGGCCTCTCACTGTTGTGGCCTCTCCCGTTGCGGAGCACAGGCTCCGGACGCGCAGGCTCAGCGGCCATGGCTTACGGACCCAGCCGCTCCACGGCATGTGGGATCTTCCCGGACCGGAGCACGAACCCGCGTCCCCTGCATGGGCAGGCGGACTCTCAACCACTGCGCTACCAGGGAAGCCCAGTATTATTATTTTTTAATGGAATGTATTTCAAAAATAAGAAATAATATATTTCAGATCAGTAGTTAAATATTGTGTCCTGAAGTATAATTATGAATATTAAAAGTGAATTTATGTTTTTTGATATGACAAATGATACATGCATTTACTTTACATTAGATTTTTTTAAATGGCTAAAATGACAGGTTATATTTTTATATTAAAATGTAAATTTAAATTTTGTTATGTTTATAGCATCAAAATACTTTTACAATATGATGCTTACATGTTGTGCATACAAAATGAACAGTTTAAAAACTATTTTAGTTCTTTTCCCCATGCGATAAGATAGAAAATTGAGGCTGTTGTTTGTACTTAACTGAAAATTGCAAGCATGGAGAGACTTTATTCTCATTAAATGAAAGCCACATGGATAGGATCTCCATTAATTTTACTCTTTTAATATTGTTTTTTGAAGTGCTTAGAGATTTTAATTTTTATTTATTTATTTATTTGCGGTACTCGGGCCTCTCACTGTTGTGGCCTCTCCCATTGCGGAGCACAGGCTCCGGACGCGCAGGCGCAGCCGCCATGGCTCACGGGCCTAGCCGCTCCGCGGCATGTGGGATCTTCCTGGACCAGGGCACGAACCTGTGTCCCCTGCATCGGCAGGCGGACTCTCAACCACTGCGCCACCAGGGAAGCACAGAGATATATTTTTATATACTGTTAATGACTTCTGAGCAGCATAATGGAACCCAAAATCTGGTGAAGGTGAGCTTGAAAAAAATTTGTACATTTATTGTTTTTATGCTCTCATTAGTTTGTTATAGTTCAACATCAGTGTTCCTTAAGCTTTTGTCTTTAATCACTGGTCATTTAAGTTATAAGTTCTCTCTTGGGGTCATAGTTGTAAGTGAAACTTTTAATGATGATCTTCTGGTTGTGCTTTAAGTTAGAAGCTTCTACTGATTGAGTCCAGGGAATTTGTCTGCAAAATACTATTTAGTGGATATTGAGAAATGTTACATTGAGGGTATTATTTAATAGACTCTCATAAAGGAGAAATTAACCCTATGAATATTTTAAGTAAAAATTAATTCATTTGAAGCTCTTTCCCTCATTTTCTTTCTCCTTTGTCACTCCCAATGCCTCTTATTTCCAGATATTTTAGTATTTTTTCAGTATCACCATTTTTCTCATTAGGATTGTTAATGACATACCTTTCAGAATCACACAATTAAAGCTAGGAAAGTTATCAAGATATATGAAGCTTTTCCAATACAACAAGTATTTTGTTGTACTTGAGACGAAAGTCTTTGCCTGTATCTGTAGGCTTACAATAATAGAGGTCTATTTTGTAGTGAGACTCTGATATAATCATTTACTATAATTAAGTATCCACTTAGAAGAGGTTACTTAAATCAGACACTATCTGAAAAATTAAGGCAGAGTTTCTGCCAGCTAGGCTATGAATTAAGAAGTACTTGGAGGAAGCTGATATAGTAACATGAAGTCAAAAGGATTTGTTATCAAGGTTAGTTTGGAGAAAGAAAGACATTGATAGCCATTGCCTGGAGAAGTACAAAGATGTGAAGATATGCTCAAAAATAATTTCTAATATTTGTAGTTGTGCATAAAAGCAATCAGAAAACAAGAGCTTAAGCACAGTTCATTTTAATGTATATTTTATTGATTTGATTTTTACCAATTTAGTAAAGAGCAAAATACTTAGGTTTTAAAATTATGTACCCTTCGTACAACAGACCTAGTCATATTGTTCTCTAAAATTGCAAAATTTAGTTCTTAATGCATTCAGCCTGTCTTGACACTCTTTCTCTAAACCAGCATGCAACTCTATGGTTTATCTTCTAAATTATCAAATTTATAGTTAAATGCATATAAATTCTCGTCACAGTTTGTAGAGCCTTGGCTTTCTGCCGTAAACAATCGATTTTTAGATTTGCTCAAATATCTATTTAGAAAATACTCACTTTGCTTAATATTTAAAGTAATACTTCAGCTTGATCAATTACTTCTTCAATTGGAAAAATATAGGAAAGGCTCAAAAGTAAGTAGATAGGTTTTGAAAATATATTTTTCTACTTATCATATAATTTCTGGCTTCTCTAATTTTAAAATGAAAACTTAAGAAATTTCTTATTTTTGTGGCTTTATTACTTCATTAAATAAATATATTCTTCTCTGCAAAGATATGAGTACATGTTAGATACTTTGGGAATGCAAACATATATAAGATACAGCCATTCTCCCAAAGGAACTTTAATGCATTTTTGTATTGTCTGCACTAAAAAAAAATCAAGTTCATATATTACCTTTTCAAAGAAAAATTAGTTTAAGTAAAAAAGAAGATATATCTAGGCAGCATTAGTTACCACTTGAATTAGCATGGAAAAAAGACTGTGCTGGTGGCACATAATATATGCTCAGCTGCTCAGCTTTCACGTACCTTGGTATGTTCTCACATTAACTCACTAACTGCCCATGCCCTGCCTTGATATAGCTCCAACTATATCCTATAATGTGTTAACAAACTATATCTGTTCCACTCATGTTTAGATATTCTGTAATATTTTTATGACTCTCTAAACTTCAAGAAAAATTTAGATAAACTATTTCTTATCTTTACTTACCATTTACACTCTGTTCTCTTGGTACCTGAATCTGTATTGAGTTTGGGGTTTTAGAGTTAAGGTTACATCACCCTTGAGACACTCTTTTCTGTTTACTTAGAGCAAATACTATTCCTAGAAAAGTAGAGCTGAGAAATGAGGTGTATTGGAAGAAAGTATTTGAACGAGGTCTTGAAGAATAGACACAAATAACTGGCAAATGTTGGGAGAAATGAGCCTGGGTGGCCTATTTGGAGGGAACGGCCAAAGGAAAAGGGAAGGTTGTATCTAGAGAATGATGAGTGGTTTCACCAGAGCAAAGAATAAAAATAGGGAAATATGGACAATAAGACGTCTCTCTAGTTCTTATGTAATTGGGCTATTGTTTGCCATTGTTTATTTTGAAAGGAATTTCCTCTGGAAATTTCCCCTTCCTTGTTCTCTGTGACGCCATGCTTCGCTTCCTTTCTCTTTTTTATCCAACTACTTTGTTGTTGAGCTGTCGTCTAAACTTACATGTTATGCCTTGGTTATCTCTCTACTCTCGAGGCTTGGACTACCACATATGTATCAAAGATCCCCAGTTCTAGATCATCAGCCACAGCCTTCTCTTGAGTTCCATATTTATACTTACACGTTTACTCTGGACATGTTTTCAGGCATTCAAACTTCAACATTTCTAAAACCTAACTCAACCTGGCCTGTTCTTCCTCACTTAATTCTAATTCAGGTGAGGTTATCACCATGTACACAATCGTGCAAGCTAGAAATCTTACAGTATTCTATATTTTCTCTTTTCCTGTATGTAATCATTTTGCTAATTTACGGTTGTAAAAGCTATATTCTACTTCACTTATTTGATTTGCTTTGGCAAAAGCCTGCTTTTCATTCTTTCCCTGTGATTTCTAAACGATGATGATCTTTTTGTCACAATCCAGTCTTTCTTTGTTCCCATTTGTTATTGCTTATCTTTGTTTCACTAAACAGTTTTGTCTTTAATCTGTCTTAGAGCACATATCTTATGTGTTCAGATTTTTCTCTTATTTCTTAAATTAACTTGATTTTATGGGGTAATATTTTTCTTACCCTCACATTGGTCCTTTTCTTGTAAATTACAGTATGCTTTCATATTAGCCAGTGATTTTCTTGTCTTACATTCCTTTTTGTCTGGCATGCTATGTGCAAGCCAGGAACAGTGCTGCTGCTGGATCTGAATCCTGGAATATTTCACAGAGGTGCTGCATGATAACATTTATTATTATAATAGTAACCAATATTTGTTGATAGTGTTCTTTATGGAACTTATATTTAATTGGGAGGAGAGATAAAAAGAAACAATAAAAATACGAAAATTTTTCATAGAAGATAAGTGCTATGGAGAAAAATAAAGTAGAGAAAGGGGTTGAGGTAGAATGAGGGGTTTAAGCTTAAACTGGATGCTCACAGAAGGTCTCACCGAGAAGGTAATGTTTGAGCAAAACCCTGAAGGACGTGGAGCAGTCAGCCAAAAATTACCTGAGGGATGAGTATTCCCGGCAGAAGAAAAAGCAACAGCAAAAGTCTTGAGGTGAAAAGGTGCCTGGCTTGAATGAGAGAGAATTGCACAGAGTATTAAAGTAATAAGATATTAAAATGGAAGTTTCTTTTAAAAATCCAGTGTAATAGATGCCATTCTTTAAAGAGAGGTTGAAGACCGCAATGATTTTGAGTTTATAAAGAAGTTAGTGTGAAATGGGTTAGACAGCATTTACACCCCCAAACACATAGAAGGTGTAGAAGAAGTCCAGGACATTGGGAGAGAAATGTTAGGAAGGGATACCGCAGTATGTGAATACCTTCTCCAAGTTGGTTGATGGAAGTAGTCCCTAAATTTTGCCTGAAGTCGAGGGGAAGGTGGCTTCCTTAGACCACCCAGAGGACTTAATATCTGCCCTTATAGCTTAGAGGACATAGAGAGTTGGTATCTGTCTGATGCCTACCTCTCAGCTGTGGTACTATATTGAATTACCCAGTTGCTGCATACTCTGCTTTCATCTTCAGCCTCGTATCTCTGAATCTGAGCATATTTGTGGGATTCTGCTGTTTCTCTTTACTTGTCTCCCAGATAAATCACTTCTTAACAACTACTGAGTCTTGGTTTGGGCCAGTCCTTCCTTCAGTTAAGTCCTGTTGGCACTATAGCTTGCAAAGGTTCTTCAATTTTGTGATGTGATATGTCATTCTTTGTGGTTTCGAGTACTGGTTTTTATAGTTTCACTGATCATTTGACCTGAAATCTTAGGAAGTGGAGAAGAGAATTGCCCATATTTGCTCAGATAGCCCTCTTATCCAGAGGTCAGTCAGATTCATTAAAAAAAAAAAAAAACTCTCAAAGAAATGGAAGCTAAGTTAGAGGGGGCAGAACTCTGGAGAACAGTGAGATGGCTACTGGAATACTGCAATAAAGAGGCAGTAGTGCTTTAAGAGACTTTTCAGACATAGAGTATAGTTTACTGACCAAATGAAAATGGGAAATTTTATTAGTTGGGGGAATTAAATATGACCTGGAAGTCTTCTATATTGTTGCTGGTAATAGCAATGCCATTAATGGAGGCAGGAATGATTTTGGTTTGGAAATAACAAATGTTCAACGTGTTGATGAGGTGGAATCTGATAAGGAGTAGTAAATATTGTTGTGAAACAGGATTTCACTGATCTGGGCTTAAATCCCAGCCTCAGTACCTTCTAACTATATGACATTGGGCAGATTATGTAAATTCCATTGTCTCTGCTCATCCTACTTTATAGAATTGCTGTGATGATTGAATGAGAACACATATATTAATGGATATGTGTTCTAGTACACATCTGGTACAATTGCTATCATGTCATAATTATTGAGAGTAGAAGAATGTCCATGGAACTGTAACTTAGGGTAGAAGTTGGGGGTTATAGATTCTGAAAATTATTGATCAATAGCTGATAATTGGAGGCAATGAGGTAGGTCAGAAGGACAAGATTGTCTAGGATAGTTGAGTTGGTAGAAATAAAGGAGAAAAAAAAAAAAAAAGACCTGAAAAGCTGAGAAACATTTTTGAGAAAAAACCCAAAAGAGATTATATGGGTAGGGGGAAAAATAGGAAAGGGTCATATTAAAGGAACCAAGGAGGAGAGAATTTCAAGAAATGTATAATAAGGACTATGCGTTGGACATACTGCTAAGAACTAGGCACACATGAGTAACAAAGATACGGTTCCTAAGGAGTCTACTCAAAGTCTAATAGGAGGAGAAAGACATGTAAAGCAAATGCTACCATAGAAATATGTTCAGACATAGAGGAGGACATAGGAAATAAGGAGCAAAAAATGCTTTAGAGGGAGCTGATGCTTAGTTTGAGTACTGAAAGAAGTTAGGTTTTCCTCATATAAACAGGGTTGAGGAGGAGTATGGATAGAATTTCACATAGAGAGGACAGTACAACCAAAGGCACTAAGGCATTAAACAATGATTTGTGCTCAAAAACTATAAGGAGTTTTGCTGAGTGGAATGCAGGATGCAAAGGATATGGTACAGGGAGGTGATCAGGAAATAATGCTGTAGAGGTAGCCATAAAACTACCTTGTATTCCCTAATAATACATTTTGTCCTTACTTCTAGGCAATGGATACCCATTTAATGCCCACTGAAGGTTTTTAAGCATGGGAGGAAAGATGTGGGAGGGAGAGGAGAAAGGGTGTTACTTTATTAAATTTGCATTTCTGAAAGATTATTTTTAGAAGTATGGAAGGTGGCTTTAATGTGTGCTAGACTTGATTCCAGAAAGTAAGTCAGAAGACTTTTTGAATAGTCCAGCTGAGAAATTATGAGAGCTGAAGTAAGATAGTAATAATAGAGGTTGGAATATTAGAGATGTTAAGAGTCTATGATGTGGTGAGGGAGAAGGAATAGACTAGGTTGACCTTCAGTTCTAGGTTGGGTGACTGAATGGATAGTGGTACCAGTAATCATAATAGGGAACATAGAATGAAGAACAGTTAAGGTGGGGTAGGTCTGGAGGGATGGATTTGATGTATGTAGTTGACAGTGTCATTTAAAACTACAGATGGGCTTGATTAGGATGATAACTGAGCAAATACTATTTACTTGGGTAATTTGGAAACTGTCTTTTGAGAGAATAATTTTGGTAAAGTTTAGAGAAAGGGAAGCCAAATTGTAGTTCATTAAGGAATGAATTAGAGGTGAAAAAGTGAGGATAACTGATACAGACTGCTTGGCAAGAAGTTTAATAGTGAAAGCAAGGGGAGACCTGAGTTGGTGGTTTGTGGAGGGATTCAGGTTTGTGGGAAGGCCAGTTTAGGAAGTGGAAGAAATATGAGTATGTAGGTTTCCCAGTAGAAAGAAAAAAAGATGTTAAATGGATACAACAAGGGTAGAGGGTAGAAGAAAGAGAATCAAGAATTTGGGGGTGGGATTAGTTATCTGAAACATGAGAGTAAGGGGTAATGAGAGGTGAAGATGGATTTCAGGCGGAGAGGAGAAAAGTTGATACATATAATCTCTCATAAAATGTTTTTTCTCTGTGAAATTGGAGGCAAGTCCTCTGAGAGTGAAGGATGATACTGGAGTTTCAGCTTATTTTAGTGATTAAAATTAGGAATGGTTATTGTGGGGAATGAAAAAGGTAATGGACGTGGATAAGCACAATATTGCAAAGCAATATGGAGGGTCCCATCAGCATTTTGAATAATAGTACTGTAACAGAGTCAAGGCAGTGTCGTCTTCCCAGCCACTGAAAACCCAGGAACTGGGGTAGAGTAAATAGATGGTTGTTTAGATAGCAGGGTAGGTGGAGGAGGTAGAGTATGTGGGAATCGGATGAGTGTCTTTAACTATTATTTAGACTGTTATTAGTCATTAACTAGAAGGATAGAATTTTTAAACCCAATTGGGTCTTGATAATCAGTGTGTTCACTGTAGTCTGATAATAAGTATTTTCTTAAATATGGAAAAATATCACCTTGAGCAATATTTTCTTTTAAAATTACTGGAAACAGTCACTCTGCTATTACATTTTGGGCACTGATTAAACGTTCCATCTAACTAACGCAGCAGAATGAATGAGAGAGTGAGTTATGACATCCTGGGTTTAAATCCTGCTTGGTTACCAACTAGCTTTGAGACTTTGGATAATACGGTTATCATCTTTGCGCTTCAGTTTCATCATGTGTTAGGACAATTAAAATATTCTCTCCTACAGAATCATTGTGGTGATTAAATGCGTAGTACATGTGAAGTTTTTAGCCCAATGCTTAGAGCACTGTGAATTCTCCACAAATGTTAGCTATTGTGTTAGTCAACTATTGCCACAGTAATATTATGTAACAAACCTCCACCAAACTCATTGTCATACCAAGGCAGGCTTTTAATTTTTTCTCTCATAAATGGCTCTGCTTTAGGATGTGGTTAAGTTCCTGGCTTTGAGGCAAGTTCAGGTTTGTACCTCATGCCTCATTTTGAGGTCTAGTTTAAAAGGGCACTGGGTACCTTGGTTGTATTCATACATTGATGTAAGAATTCAGGAGGAAGCCAAACTATGCAAGTACGTTAAAACTCTGCAAACATCCCACATGGTTATATTGTGTTGGCCAAAGCAAGTCACATGGCCAAGCATAAAGGCAATAGGGATGGGAGGTATACTCTGTCCCCAGAAGGAGAAGTAAGTGAATTTCTGCTAAATAAAACCCCAGCTTTGTTAGCCATGACATCTCTTTTTTTTTTAATTAGCAAGGAAAAATAACATCCAGCTGAAATAATATGATTATTTTTAAACCAAATTTTTCAAATCTGGTTTAAAAGAAATGTTGGTTTTATAACTGAATGAAAATGACTGACAAAATTTTCAGTTGGTATCTGCTAACATAATTTCAGAATCTCTTGATACCCAGTATGTTAGCTTATTCAATATATGAGGACTAAGTATCTCAATCTCTCTGATTTTTTTCCACTGTTAAACTATTTCATATTTTCTTCCTATTGCTCTTTTAAAAAAACTTCACTGAGGTATAAATTATATACAATAAAATTCACCATTCATCCATTAAAGGTATGGTTAGATGATTTTGACAACTGTATGGTAATGTAACCAGAGCTATAATAATGCTATAGAATATTTCCATCATCTCCCCAAAGATCCCTCATTTCTCTTTGCAATCAGTTCCCACCCAACACCCCTAGATGGCCACTAGTCTGCTTCCTATCATTATAATTTGTCTTTTCTACAATTTTATGTAAGTAGATTTTTATAATCCTTTGTGCCTGACTTCTTTCACTTATATATTAATTCCTTTTTATTGCTAAGTAGTACTCTTTTATATAGATATAACACAATATGTTTATCCATTCACCTGTTGATGGACATTTGGGTTGTTTTCAGGTTTTGGCTATAATAATAAAGCTATTTGCATGCAAGTCTTTGTGTTTTTATTTCTCTTGTAGGAGTGGTAAATGTGTAAGAGTGGGATTTTTGCATTGTATGTTACGTGTATGTTTAACTTTTAAAGAAATTGCCAAACTGCTTTCCAAAATGGCTGTACCATATTACCTTCCTACCAGTAACATATAAATATTCTAGTTGCTCCATACCCAGTCTTTTGAATTCTAGCCATTCTAATAAGTGTATGGTGGAATCTCATTGTGGTTTTAATTTGCATTTCTCTGAAGACTAACAGTATTGAGAATCATTTCATTTGTTCACTTGCCATTTGCATATCTTCTTTGGTGAAGTTATCTGTTCAAACTTTTGCCCATTTTAAAATTATGTTCTTAATATTGAGTTGATATAGTGATTTATATATATTGGAAATAAGTCCCTTATCAGATTTATGGTTTGCAAAGTTATTCTCACAGTCTGTGGCTTGCCTTTCCATTTTTATAAGTGTCTTTTGAAGGACAAGCTTTAATAAATTTTGATAAAGTCCAATTTAACTTTTTTTTTTTTGCTGTATGATTTATGCTTGTTGTGTCCTACTTAAGAAATCTTTGCCTATTTCAAAGTCACAGTCACAAACAGTTTCTCCTGTATTTTATTCTAGAAGTTTTATAGTTTTACATTTTGGAATATGATTCATTTCAAATTATTTTATACATGGTATAAGGAAGGGTTGAATTTATTTTTTTCCATATCCATCGTCAAGCACCATTGTTTGAAAAAGACTCTGGTTACCTCATTGAATTACCTTGCCATTCTTGTTAATCAGTTGACCAGAGGGACTTCCAGCATGACTGCATGAGGGGCTCAACAGACCCACCCCTCAGCAAAACTGGTGAAAATAATCACTTAATATCTCTGGAAATAGTCCTAAAATAAACAGTAAATGGAAGAAAAAATATATATATTTTATATACTGCAATTTTATTTCAATTACACAAACAAAGTTAGCATGTAGGAAATTTAAATGAAACAGTACGGTAAAAATAGCAGAGAACCAAAAACTCTAATGAGGGAGTACACCTAAAGCATGAGAATTCAACATTCATTAGTGTTTCATCTTCAGTTTTGATTGACACTTTATGCTTGCAAAGTTTGAAACAAACTTTGAGATCATGTTGTTTATTCAAGAAAAATTTTATTTTGGTAAGAACAGCAATGCTCTATGGTATGTAAACTGAGACCTGTTCCCTCACTCCCCCATTCCAACTCAGTGAGATGGAAACTCTACTCCAGATTGGTGCAACCAAAAACACAGAGCTCCCTCTTCCCGCAGCTCCCAGTCAGACGGCTCTCCTTCGGCAGGGACAGGACATCTGTATTTTTCATCCTTTCCCAGCTACCTGTTGCTGAGGCTAAATTTTGAGAAACTGTGGCTAAGAAGTGGGACTACCTTTTTCTGCCCAGCCCCAACTCATAGGATGAAATCTCTGTCTTGTGTATGGCATTGCTGAGAATACTGGGGCCCCGATCACCCTTGCCCTGGCCTGTAAGGTGATATTTGCACTCCGGGTGAGGCAGCTCAAGAAGATTGAAAGCTACTGTCCATCTTTTCCTCTTCCTCCCTCCTAATGAGTACTCAGCTCCTGAAGTGGAGGTGTAACTCAGACATAAGTGTGCCACTGTCTCCACCCCCAGCCCCAGAGCCTAGGCTCAGAGATTTTGCCTGGGAGGAAAAGCAGAGAAACAGGGTTAGCTTGGAGAAGTCTGTGAGGGCTCAGCACAAATCTCAAACTGACCGTGGCAGTTCCTCCTTCGAAGGAGCTGGGATTTCATTGTATTAATCTGTAGAGCAATTTAGGCCCAGGGAAGGCAAACAATGGGTGTGGTCAGAGAAAGAGACAGTTAGAGTCCTGCCAAAACCCCTGTCATACCAAAGTGACTGTGGGCAAATATATGCAAAGTTCCACCTCCTTGAGGAGCAACATCAGAAGTATAACACTGCAGGGGAGAAATAGACTTAACTAAAATAATCCAGCCAGTCATTAAACAAGCAAATAACAGTAAAAAGCCCCAAGGTGGAGAGGTCGGGGAGTACTTAGAGTTTCTACAATGTTTTACCCAAAATGTCCAGTTTCCAACAAAAAATCGCAGGACAGGCAAAGAAGCAGGAAAACATGGCCCATACACTGTAGATAAAAAACTGCCTGTGAGGCAGATTAGATTTCTTTGTAACAGACAAAGACTTCAAAGTAGCTGTTGTAAAATATGCTCAGAGAACTAAAGGAAATATTATTAAAGGAGTAAAGGAAGGTATGATGACAATTTCATATCAAATAGAAAATATCAATAAAAAGATAGAAATGATAAACAACCAAATGGAAATTCTGGAGTTGAAAAGCTCAAAAACTGAAGTGAAAAATTTACTAGAAAAATTTACTCAGGGGGCTAGATAGTAGATTTGAACTATCAGAAGAAAGAACTAGTGAACTTGAAGATAGATTGATAGAGATTATGCAGTCTGAAGAGCAAAGAGAAAAAGGGGAATGAAGAAATGTGAATGGACCTTCAGAGAAATGTAGGACATCATTAATCACAGCAACATATGTGTAATGGGAATATCAGAAGGAGAAGAGAGAAAAGAGGCGAAAAATATTTGAAGACTTAATGGCTGAAACTTCCCAAATGTATTGAAAAATAATAATCTGTACATCCAGAAAGCTCAACCAACTTCAAGTAAGAAACATAAAGAAATCCATAAACAGACACATCGTAGTAAAAATGCTGAGAGCCAAAAGCAAGGAGAACATCTTGGAAGTGGCAAGACAAAACTGATTTGTCATTTATAAGGGATCCCAGTAAGATTAATGGCTGATTTCTCATCAAAAACATTAGAGGTCAGAAGTCAATGGGATAACCATATTGAAAGTGTGACAGAAAAAAACACTTCAAAACAAAACAAAACCTCAATCAGAAAAATCTACCTTTAAAAATTAAGGCAAAATAAAAATAATCCATGATAAACAATAAGTGAAAGAATTTGTCACCAGCAGACCTGGCTTACAAGAAATACTAAAGGAAATTCTTAAGGCTGAACGGAAATGATCCCCAGATTATAAATTAAATCCACACAAAAAACAGAGAACCAATAACAGTAATTATATATATAATTATAAAACACAGTGTATGTATTTTTCTCATTCTTCTCATGACTGATTTAAAAAGGAATCCTATAGGGGCTTCCCTGGTGGCACAGTGGTTGAGAGTCCGCCTGCCGATGCAGGGGACGCGGGTTCGTGCCCTAGTCTGGGAAGATTCCACATGCCACAGAGCGGCTGGGCCCGTGAGCCATGGTCGCTGAGCCTGTGCGTCTGGAGCCTGTGCTCCGCAACAGGAGAGGCCACAGCAGTAGAGGTCCCCGTACCACAAAAAAAAAAAAAAAAAAAAAAAGGAATCCTATAAAACAATATGTATACAATGTATTATTGAGCATATGACATAGAAATGTAATATATCTGCCAATAACATCAAAAGAGGTGGGTAGGAGCAAAGCTGTATTGGTCTAAGGTAATTACTCCAAATATTAACTGATATCCACCAGAACAAATGAAGAGAACCAGAAATAAGAAGGTTAATGTAACAAATATAAAAGTATAAATATATACTTGTTCTTCTTTCTTCTCTCAGCTTCTTTAAAAGACACAAAATTATATAAAGTAATAATTTTAACAGTTTATTGATGGATTTGTAATATTTTTGGACTATATATGTGTGTGTATGTATATATATAATCTCATAGTAGTACCACAAAAATGGGGTAAAGGAATAGGAGTAACATTTTTATATCTCACTAGAATTAAGTTAGTATAAATTTGAAGCTGATTTTGATAAATTAAGATGTATATGGTAAGCCCTAGCAACCACTAAGGAAATACTCTAAAAATACAGTAAAAAACATTAAAGAAATTAAAATGCCACATTAGAATATATTCACTTAATGTAAAAGAAAACCAGAAAGGTTGAATAAAGGAACAAAAAAGGCATGAGTCATATGACAAAAAGTAAAATGGTAGCATAAATACATTTTTTTCAATAAACATTTGGAAAATGAAATTAAGAAAATAATTTCATTAGTGGTAGTTTAAAAAGAACAAAATAGGAATAAATTTTGAGAAGATTTTAATCTACAACTTCAATGACTTTTATAGACACAGGGCTATACATTTTATGGATTTTTTACTTGAGTGAGCTTAGGAAGTTCATGTTTTTAAGGAATTTATACTTTTCATCAGATTTGTTGAATTTATTGGTATAAAATTGCTTCTGTTTTGTGGGTATCCTATTCATATCAATAAGATGTATATTGATGACCTCTCTTTTATTCTTGATATTGCTAATTGGCGTTTTCTCTTTTTTCTTCATCAGTCTGACTTGACATTTATCAACTTCTTCATCTTTTCAAAGAAATGGTTTTTTGGTTTCACTGATTTTCTCTGTGCTTTTTCTGTTTTCTATTTTATTGATTCATGTTCTTTATTATCTCTTTAAATTGCTTTAGTTTTTATTTGCTCTTCTTTTTCTAGTTTCTGAGTTTGAAGCTTAGAATATGTGTTTTTTCTAATATACGCATGTAATGATGTAAATTTCCCTGGAAGCACTGCCTTAGCTGCAACTCACAGAATTTTATACATTGTGTTTTTATTTTCTTTCAGTACATAGTCATTTCTAATTTCATTTGCAATTCTCTAACCTGTGGGTCATTTAAAACCATGTTGTCTAATTTCCGTGTGTTTTGTGATTTCTCAGATATTTTTATTTTGATTTGTTGTGGTCAGAGAGCATACTCTATAGGATTCCTATCCTTTTGAATTTGAGATCTGTTTTATTGAATCACTGTGTATAGTGGTGAATACTACATGTGCACTCGACTCGACAATGTATATTCTTCATCTGTTTGGATAGATATTGTATATAAATGGTATAACATACATATAATTGATGTTGTAGTGGGATGGGGGGCAAGAAATCATGGCCAGAATTTTCCAAATTTGATGAAAATGATAAACCCATAAATACAAGACAATCAATAAACCCCAAGAAAAAGAAGCATAAAGAAAAACACCCCGAAGTACATCATATTCGATTTACTGAAAACTAGTGCTATGGTGAAGAGCTTACATGCAGAAAGAGAAAAATACTACTACTTATAGAAAAATGAATATGAATGACAGTGGACTTCTCATCACAAACTATATAAACCAGAAGACAATGGACACTATTTAAAGTGCTAAAAAATAGTTATTGATTTAGAGTTTTATATTCAGAAAAAGTTTTCAACTATAAAGATAAAACAAAACTTATAATAAAAAAGTATGAGGAATTTCTGCATATCTCACCCCCCAAATATGTCTATGTACTAATGACCAGTGAATATGTTACCTTATACAGCAAAAGGGACTTCACAGATATGATTAAGTTAAGATTTTTGAGATGGGCAGATTATCTGGGATTATCTAGATGGGCCCAATGTAATCACAAGGATTCTTACGAGAAGGAGGCAGGAGGGGTGATGTCAGAAAAGATAATGTGATGGCAGAAGCAGAGGGCAGGAAAGAGATGTAATAACAGGAGCAGAGATTTGAGTGACAAAACATGAGCCATGTAGTGTCACCCTTTTGAAGCTGGAAAAAGCGAGGGACAGATTTTCTCCTACAGTATCCAGAAGGAATGAATATCTTCTAACACCTTATTTTAACCTTGTAAGACTCATGAAGGTCATTATACTTCAAAATTCGTTTTTAATATCTACCTTCCAGAATAGTAAGATAATTTTACATTTTAAGCCAATTTTGTGGTAAGTTATTATAGCAGAAATAGGAAACTAATATCAATTTTGGTATTTGGAAGTGAGGTGCTGCTCTAACAAATACCTAAAATGTGGAAGTGGTTTTAGAATTGGGAAGTAAGTAGAGGCTGGAAGAATTTTGAAGAGCATGATGATAGATTTCCTTGAACAGACTGTTAGTAGAAATAAAGATATTAAAGACTCTGCCGGTGAGGGCTCAGAAGGAAGTGAGGAACATGGTAGAGAAAATCTGTATTGTCTTAGAGATCACTTAAACAATTATAAACAAACCATTGAAATATAGATGTTAAAGGAACTGCTCATGAGGGCTCAGAAGGAAGTTAGGGACTCTTTGTTATTTGGTGGCAGAAAACTTAGTGGAATTTTATCCTATGGTTAATGTAAAAACAGAACTGGTAAGCCATGAATTTGGATATTTAGATGAGATTTCCAAGCAAAGTGTTGAAGATGTGGCCTGGTTTCTTTTTTCTGCTTATAGTAAAATGTGAGAGGAAAGAGATAGATTGAAGAAAGAACTATTAAACAAAACAGAACCAGGACTTGGTGATTTGAGAAATTCTCAGTCTATCCAGCTTTCAAAGGTTGCTAAAACTAGAATACTTAATGTCAGGAAAGTGTGCTCTGAAGAGAAAACCAAGGGTGTGGCTAAAGCAGTCTTTTGCTAGTGCCTTGGAAGGCCTTTAGATAAAGGTCAGAGTTTTAAACACAGAGGGCTGGTTTTTTTTTGGGGGGGTGCTTTAATTGTTGCAATTTATTTGATATTTTATTGATAATTAAATGATTTCCTACATACATGAAACTTTTTCATTATAAATTTCATTTGAATTTCATTTCTAAAATATGTTTCTGTCAACTATCTTTTTTCTTTTCCATTATCGTTTATTACAGGATATTGAATATAGTTCCCTGTGCTATACAGTAGGACCTTGTTGTTTATCCATTCTGTATATAATAGTTTGCATCTGCTAATCCCAAACTCCCAATTCATCCCCCCTTGCCCTTGGCAACCATGTCTGTTCTCTATGTCTGAGTCTCTTTCTGTTTTGTAAATAAGCTCAATTGTGTCATATTTTAGATTCCACATATAAGTGATATCATATGGTATTTGCCTTTCTCTTTCTGACTTACTTCACTCAGTATGATATTCTCTAGATCCATCTGTGTTGCTGCACATGGCATTATTTCATTCTTTTTTTTTTTTTTTTTTTTTTTTTTGCGGTATGCAGGCCTCTCACTGTTGTGGCCTCTCCCGTTGCGGAGCACAGGCTCTGGACGTGCAGGCTCAGCAGCCATGGCTCACGGGCCCAGCTGCTCTGCGGCATGTGGGATCTTCCCGGACCGGGGCACTAACCTGTGTCCCCTGCGTCGGCAGGCGGACTCTCAACCAGTGCACCACCAAGGAAGCCCTATTTCATTCTTTTTTATGGCTTAATAGTATTCCATTGTGTACATACATATATATACACACATATGTATACCACATCTTCCTTATCCATTCATCTGTTGTTGGACATTTAAGTTGTTTCCATGTTTTAGCTATTGTGAATAGTGCTGCTATGAACATTGGGGAGCATGTATCTTTTTGTATTAGAGTTTTTTCTGGATATACGCCCAGGAGTGGGATTGCTGGATCATATGGCAACTCTATTTTTAGTTTTTCCTGGAAACTTCATGCTGTTCTTCATAGTGGCTGCACCAGTTTACATTCCCACCAAAGTAAACACAGAGGGCTGTTTGAGGAGATATGACTAATGGATCACTTCACATATCTCAGGAGAAACCAGGAATAAAGATGGGAATATCTAGGATATATTTGTGTATGGGCCTCTTGTTTATATCAGAGTGAGTGCTCTGATATACCCTGGAGACCCATAAGGTTTTTATATCAGCAGAAATGCTGCCAGTGTCAATTGAAAGGAACAGAGAAAGAACTGAAAAAATGCTGTTGGACTTTCAAAATTTTACAGGCAGTAAACAGACTAGTAGAACTACTCAGTTGCACACACATGCTACCTTTCATGAAAAAAGAGGGATGACTCAGAGGTCAGAGCTGAGGGCCCATAGAACAAGGCCATGGGCCAAGAAGGTGGAGCCTCCCACCACGGAAGATTATTCTTAAGCCTTGAAACCTAATGGAGTTTGCCTTGTTAGATTTCAAAACTGCTTGGGAGTAGTGAACCCCTTTTGTTTCCTTTTATTTTCTTCCTTTCTGAATAGAAATATCTATATTAGTTATTCTATGCCTGTGCTACTATCATACTTTTAGAGAAGGTAAGTTGTTTTCTAGTTTCATGGATCCATAGAGGGAGAGGTATTTTGCCCCAGATGGCTTAAATCCAGAGACACATGCATAGATAATTCATTGATGAGATTTAGGGCTTTTGAGCTGATGAGCCTTAGATGAGATTTTTAGACTTGAATTAATGCTGTAGATGCTATAATGGGCTGAGACTACTGGGGCCCTTGCCTGCTTCTCATCACCTTCTCTGACTCTGACTTCTTTACCCTCCTGCCTCCCCTTGTGATTGCATTACATTGGAGAATAATCTCAAGATCCTTAAATTAATCATATCTGAAAAGGTCCCTTTGCCATGTAAGGTAAAATACCAACAAGTTCTGGTGACTAGGATGTGGACATTTTCAGAGGGCTGTTATTCAGCTTATCACAAGTCCCAAACTGGAAACAACCCAAATGTCTATCAATAGATGAATGGATAAAAACAAAATTGTGATATTCTTCTCAGCAATTAAAAGGAATGAGCTATTGATATACATAACAACATGGATGAACCTCAAATAGTTTTTTGTTTTCAAAATAAGAAGTCAGGAAAAATAGAGTACATACTATATAATACAATTTATATCAAAATCTGGAAAATGAAAACTAATCTATAGTGACAGCAAATCAGTGATTATCTGTGGACGGGGAGGTAGGAGAGGAGTTGGGAGGGAGAGAGGGAGATATTACAAAAGGGCATGAGGAAACTTTGAGGAGTGCTGTGTTCATTATGTTGATCATAGTGATGGTTTGTATACATATGTCAAAATCTATCACATTTAACACTTTGCACATGTACAGTTTTATGCCTCAGTAAAGCTATTAATAATAGAGAAATAAACACAATCTGTAAATTTATTGACTAGCTTTAGCCTAGAGGATTTGGCATTCTCATGTCTAGTTAGATAATATACATAAATATACATGTTATGGCTAAATTTCACATACCACACAAGTATCATATGGCAGATACCACTTAATCATCCTGTTCTCTAACATAATCTTTTAAAAAGAGCTTTTTCTTTAAAAAGTCTTTAGTAAATAGGGATACAGTTGAATTCCCATTTTATCTGTATCCCCAAGGTCTTGTATTTTATATTGAGGAAATCAATAAATACTTTTCAAGGAAAGATAAAAATAGCAAAATTAGCACTGTGCATTCTAGTTTACAAGGTTATTTCAGTGTAAGGATGTTAGTTCTTTTATTTGGCCCTTTGTGACTTTATTATAGATATAAACCCAACCAGATCTGGGAAAGTAGAATAAGGAAGTTGGATATAGATTCTGCTGGACTTGTCATTGGTTATGAGACTTGAAAAAGAGGGGCTGTGATGGTTGATTCCCAGATTTTTCAGCCTGGGTGTTTTGGGTAGTGATGATTTCATTCATTCATCACAGAGAAAGGAGTTGGGAGGGTATAAAAATAGCAATTAACATAAAGCAAGCCGAATTATAATTGAAGGAGGTAGGGGAAAGAAGGTGATTAATCAGTTAAGTTCAGATATATGGGTTTTTATTGATTGGGATGCATGCTTGGGGGATACAGATATGAGTGACATTTATCTCAGGTTGCTTTGGGTCTGTATGGCTCTACAGGTACTCATGCAAATAAACTGAAATACAAACAGGAGCTATGGGAAGCAATTCTAACTTGCATTGTACTTTCAGATCTTATTAGATGTTGACTGAAAGGACCAGAGATCTATTCTCTCTTATGACTGTGCGGAGTATGAAAGGACCCCTCTTTGTGAGGGAGGTGACTTTTGCTATTGAGGCATTATAAAGAAAGAAAAATTGGCTCTTAGTTTTTCTTTTTATGACATGCCTTACCTAACCCATTCCCTAACAAAACACACATACACACAGATACATCGACTTGAGATCTCAGGCAAACAAGGCTTGGCTTGGATTTATTACCTAGTCTGTTTTTTTGTCTAGTAAAATTTAGCGAAGCAGAGTTGTACGAGGCGCGGGGCGGGGCGGGCGCGCAGCTGTTAGCACGCGACCGGTAGCGCTCGAGCGCATGCGCGCCCAGTTATCGCGAGACAGCACGCGACTGTTAGTGCGTGACCCTTAGCGCGTGGTGGTTAGAGGTCCCGTTCCGCCAGCAGTCAGACGCGCAGAGAGTGTGGTGAGAGGAGGAGGGTCCCTGCCTTTTCCCTGGGGCCCTCCAGGCCTTCCGGCCTCGGGGTCGGCGGGTGAGCTGGGGGACTGGGGACAGGCCGAGGGCTGTGTCCTGCAGAGCTCCAGAGCCCTTGCCACAGCTGCCCACTGGCCGGGCCCAGCCCTTGAAGCAGCAGCGAACGTCTCTCCCATCCCCGGGGACCTTTGTGACCTAATGGCGGTGGCAGCGTCCATGGGTTGCAGTCCATGGAGGCCTCGGCAACTGGAGTATACGGACACTGCCATTAAGGTAACAGCTTCAACCAGCTTTAGTCTCTCTGTTCAGGTTTCAAAACTTGGTACCCCTAGGAGGTGGCCAGAGGTCAGGGTTAAGTTGCAAGGACATCGCACATCATTACTTCAGGTCCACCTCTGTGGTCTGGGCTGTTGTCAAAGGGCAATTGTGAGAAGCGAACTAACCTGACTGGTATTTGCTACAACATGTATTCCTATCAATCCTATACAAATGGTTCTCTCCAGGTTAAGTGAAAAGCCCGAGGGCCGGCTGGGTCCTGGGCACCTGCTCCCTCAGTGTTGATGCTTGGGCAGGGTCCGGGGACCTGGCCCTGAGGGGGCTGTCAGCTGAGATCTGCCGCTTCAGTGGGCCTGGGCACTGGCAGGAGGACCCAAACTGGACGAGTGCTCCTGGGCAGGGTAACCGGCCTGCTCCTGGAGCCCCTCCTCTTAGCCAGGGCCTGGACCTCGGAGGGCAAAAGTCAAGCCTTGGGACCTTGCCCTTTCTGGTCAGAAGAGAATAACATTTGTTTTGGTGGAGGTTTACAGGAATATGGTGACCTGACCTCAAGAACAAAGGATCTGACAAGAAGTTTACAACAACCAACCACGCCCCTCCCTCACCTTTCCTATAAAAGGGCTTTGCTGAAAGCTTCTGGAAGTTTGGGGTTTTTAAGGCATGAGCCACCTGTCTCCTTGCGGGGCCCTGTAACAAACCTTTCTCTCCAAACTCTGACATTTTGGTGTTTGGCTTCACTGTGCACCGGGCATACAGACTTACAAACAGTCCTTTCTTTAATTGTCCCTGGAGGGATGGACCCTAAGGCTTTTGTTGCACCAGGGAATATCTGTTTCTTGATGGTTTTATCTTCAGTTTTCTTCCAGTTAGTGAACTGCAAATATCCCATCATTGACAAAGAATGCTGGCCGAAAGTCACAAGGCAGTCTGGTGAAATGACAGTCTTTATGGTACAATGTCAACATCATGAATAAAATGCTCCCCCATTGTGGTAATGACTCAAATTCCTACTGGATGAAGTTAATAGTAGTTGTCTCTATAGTAGCCTGAGCTGGAATATTAGATCTCACTTGAATCAGCTTTAGAAAGTAAATTCCATAATAGAGAAAAATGCACCAGTCCCACTATGGAAAATCCATTGCGTTAATCTCAGTTCAATTAAAGGTATAAGACTACATCTGAGATGGAGTGAGAAGTCAGGCTTGGTTGTAGAGTCCATTTTATAGGGAGAAATGATACCATGAGTTTTTTGTGCCTAGGTAAGAGGGAGGGTCAGAACAGTGAAACAGGAACCCAGAAGTGGGAAACACTGTTTACTTAGAGTTGTGTATTGTGGTGTCATCAGTACATGGGGTCTAACACATAGTTACGCAGCCATTGTGAGCCACTGCTATTGTCAGCTTGTTGCGTGTGTGATGATACTTCTTAAATTTCTCTTATCTCATCCTTTTTTGGTGGGGGTGGAAGTGGGAGGAGAACCTCTTCTGAAAGAACCATTGTTGTTATCTTGACTCTTGACCTCTTTTGTATCTCTTATGGTGAAAAGACCATTATGGATTTACAGAGTTCAAAAAATGTAGGTTTGAATTTTAGCTATACCACTTGCTAGTTGGCAAACTTGGGAAAGTTATCTAATTCTCTCTGGGTATTATTTTCCTCTTCTTTTAATACCTACATTACCTGTTGTTGTGAGCCTCAATTTACTTAACATTAAAATTTGTAATCTTTGTGACTGAGACATAGTACCCATTTAATAAAAGTTAGTTTCTTCTCCTCTATACATCCCACGCACCTTTAAATATAGTTACACCCTCAGGTGTCAGAGCAACTGCTTCAAAATCTGCTCAAAGTATTTTGGATTAAAATTGCCTGATGCTTACTAATGTATTTTCCAGTACTTACAGTTTTTATTAAAACATGAATCATTCCTTGCATAGAGCTTATAGATATCATTGAAATCCTTCAACTATTCACCTCTAATATGTTTTTTTGTTTTTATTTCATTTATTTTATTTTTATTGTATGTATATAATGTTTTTTAAAAATTTTATATAGCAGGTTTTTATTAGTTATCCTTTTTTTTTTTTTTTTTTTGTAGTATGCGGGCCTCTCACTGCTGTGGCCTCTCCTGTTGCGGAGCACAGGCTCCGGATGCTCAGGCTCAGCGGCCAAGGCCCACGGGCCCCGCCACTCCGCGGCATGTGGGATTTTCCCGGACCGGGGCACAAACCCATGTCCCCTGAATTGGCAGGTGGACTCTCAACCACTGCGCCACCAGGGAAGCCCCTAGTTGTCCATTTTATACATATTAGTGTATACATGTCAATCCCAATCTCCCAATTCATCACACCACCCCCCAACCCCCGCCACTTTTCCCCCTTGGTGTCCATACGTTTGTTCTCTGCAACTGTGTCTCTATTTCTGCCCTGCAAACCGGTTCATCTATACCATTTTTCTAGGTTCCACATATATGCATTAATATACAATATTTGTCTTTCTCTTTCTGACTTTCTTCACTTTGTATGACAGTCTCTAGATCCATCCACGTCTCTACACATAACCCAATTTCGTTCCTTTTTATGGCTAATACTCCATTGTATATATGTACTGCATCTTCTTTATCCATTCATCTGTCGTTGGGCACTTAGGTTGCTTCCATGACCTGGCTATTGTAAATAGTGCTGCAATGAACATTGGGGTGCATGTGTCTTTTTGAATTATGGTTTTCTCTGGGTATATGCCAGTAGTGGGATTGCTGGGTCATATGGTAATTCTATTTTTTGTTTTTTAAGGAACCTCCATACTGTTCTCCATAGTGGCTTTTATCATTTTACATTCCCACCAACAGTGCAAGAGGGTTTCCTTTTCTCCACACCCTCTTCAGCATTTGTCGTTTGTAGATTTTCTGCTGATGCCCATTCTAACTGGTGTGAGGTGATACCTCGTTGTAGTTTTGATTTGCATTTCTCTAATATTACTAATGTTGAGCAGCTTTTCATGTGCTTCTTCCTGGCCATCTGTATGTCTTCTTTGGAGAAATGTCTATTTAGGTCTTCTTCCCATTATTTGATTGGGTTGTTTGTTTCCTTAATATTGAGCTGCATGAGCTGTTTATATATTTTGGAGATTAATCCTTTGTCCGTTGATTCATTTGCAACTACTTTCTCTCATTCTGACGGTTGTCTTTTCATCTTGTTTGTAGTTTCCTTTGCTTTGCAAAAGCTTTTAAGTTTCATTAGGTCCCATTTGTTTATATTTACATTTCTCTACGAGGTAGGTCAAAAAGCATCTTGCTGTGATTTATGTCATAGAGTGTGCTGCCTATTTTTTCCTCCAAGAGTTTTATAGTGTCTGGCCTTACACTTAGGTCTTTAATCCATATTGAATTTATTTTTGTGTATGGTGTTAGGGAGTGTTCTAATTTCATTCTTTTACATGTAAGCTGTCCAATTTTCCCAGCACCACTTATTGAAGAGGCTGTCTTTTCTATATTCTTGCCTCCTTTATCAAAGATCAAAGATCTTTATCAAAGATCAGGTGACCATACGTGCATGGGTTTATCTCTGGGCTTTCTATCCTATTCCGTTGATCTATATTTCTGTTTTTGTGCCAGTACCATACTGTCTTGATTACTGTAGCTTTGTAGTATAGTCTGAAGTCAGGGAGTCTGATTCCTCTAGCTCCGTTTTTCTTTCTCAAGATTGCTTTGGCTATTCGGGGTCTTTTGTGTCTCCATACAAATTTTAAGATTTTTTTGTTCCAGCTATGTAAAAAATGCCATTGGTAATTTGATAGGGATTGCATTGAATCTGTAGATTGCTTTGGGTAGTATAGTCATTTTCACAGTATTGATTCTTCCAGTCAAAGAACATGGTATATCTCTCCATCTGTTTGTATCATCTTTAATTTCTTTCATCAGTGTCTTATAGTTTTCTGCATACAGGTCTTTTGTCTCTCTAGGCAGGTTTATTCCTAAGTATTTTATTCTTTTTGTTGCAGTGGTAAATGGGAGTGCTTCCTTAACTTCTCTTTAAGATATTTCATCGTTAATGTATAGGAGTGCAAGAGATTTCTGTGCATTAACTTTGTATCCTGCAACTTTACCAAATTCATTGATTAGCTCTAGTAGTTTTCTGGTAGCATCTTTAGGATTCTCTATGTATAGTATCATGTCATCTGCAAACAGTGACAGTTTACTTCTTCTTTTCCAATTTCGTATTCCTTTTATTTCTTTTTTGTCTCTGATTGCCGTGGCCAGGACTTCCAAAACTATGTTGAATAATAGTGGCGAAGTGGACATCCTTGTCTTGTTCCTAATGTTAGAGGAAATGCTTTCAGTTTTTCACCATTGAGAATGATGTTTGCTGTGGGTTTGTCTTATATGGCCTTTATTATGTTGATGTAGCTTCCCTCTATGCTCACTTTCTGGAGAGTTTTTATCATAAGTGGGTGTTGAATTTTGTCAAAAGCTTTTTCTGCATCTATTGAAATGATCATATGTTTTTTATTCTTTAATTTGTTAATATGGTGTATCACACTGTTTGATTTGCATATATTGAAGAATCCATGCATCCCTGGGATAAATCCCACTTGATCATGGTGTATGATCCTTTTAATGTGTTGTTGGATTCTGTTTGCTAGTATTTTGTTGAGGGTTTTTGCATCTATATTCTTCAGTGATATTGGTCTGTAATTTTCTTTTTTTTGTAGTGTCTTTGTCTGGTTTTGGTATCAGGGTGATGGTGGCCTCATAGAATGAGTTTGGGTGTGTGTTCCTTCCTCTGCAATTGTTTGGAAGTGTTTGAGAAGGATGGGTGTTAACTCTTCTGTAAATGTTTGATAGAATTCACTTGTGAAGCCCTCTGGTCCTGGACTTTTGTTTGTTGGAAGATTTTAAATCACAGTTTCAATTTCATTACTTGTGCTTGGTCTGTTCATATTTTTTATTTCTTCCTGGTTCAGTCCTGTAAAGTTATACCTTTGTAAGAATTTGTTCATTTCTTCCAGGTTGTCCATTTTATTGGCATAGAGTTGCTTGTAGTAGTCTCTTAGGATGCTTTGTATTTCTGTGGTGTCTGTTGTAACTTCTCCTTTTTCATTTCTAATTTTATTGGTTTGAGTCCTCTCCCTCTTTTTCTTGATGAGTCTGGATAATGGTTTATCAATTTTGTTTATCTTCTCAAAGAACCAGGTTTTAGTTTTATTGATCTTTGCTATTGTTTTCTTTGTTTCTATTTCATTTATTTCTGCTCTGATCTTTATGATAATTTACATTGTTTTAAGCCACCTAATTTTTGGTAATTTTTGTCAGCAGCAGAGTAAAGTAGTACAAGATCTACATGGTGCCTGGTGAGAAAAATTTAAGCCTGTATTAGCCCTCAATACAATGTTAAATAAGAATAATGTGTGTTTAGTTATTTGCTTTTTATGCTTTATTTGTGACTTGAGGTCATTAAATAGAGGCTTCCATACTGATATGGTCTGTCATTTCCAACCCCTTTTCACCATCTTTATTATGAAACCTTCTAGATAGCAATGCTGCTGTTGTCAAATTTCCAATTTTTCTTATGAGTCCCACTCCATTGAATCTAGCTTGCAAGCATCATTTTATGATAGAGACAGCTTGTCCAATTTTCACAGCTGCAAGAAACTGGGTGCTGAAAGATTCAGACCCCCATGTTAACCTTTACATCACTCACGGAAATTTTGATAAGTGACAGTCTGTCTCAGTGATTGCCCATTCAGCTCGTAGTTCTTCAGGTGAATGAATCATAGCTGTATGTGGGTTCTCTTTTGAAAGTTTTCCCACACATTCACAGAATTCCTGAGTCAGTGTGATAAGGACATTTAAATAACAAATAACTACAGTTTTTCTTTAACAATGTAATTATGATAATGCTAAAGCAAGAAAGTGTCTGAGAGCTGGTAGGTGGAGAGTCAAATGGCTACTGCTGCCTACCTAGTTGTCACATAATTTTTTCTGCTTCTATAATTCTAGTTCCCTGGTGCCCTTCCTTCCTTTACAATAATGCATGCTCTGTAAGCTTCACCATTTTGCCACCCACACATCACCTTTTATTCTAGATTAAAAGCAAAAGGAAATTTCCTTTTCATTTACCCAGAAACCAGAGTTTATTATTTTATGTGTTAGAATTATAGTGTATACTTTTTGGAGGGTCAAAAACTTGATTATTTTTTATAGTTATGTTTTATTAAATAGAAGATTTCTGTTAGTGTGTTACCTTTTATGACTTTTCCGTCTAAAATAATGAAGTGAATATTACTTTACCTTTTGGGTGACATTTGATTGATGCTGCTAAAATAGTAACTTGTTTAAATTCTTTAGTATTTGGGAGATAATTTTATGATTCCTGATGACTGGATGATGTAGCTCAGAATGCAGTCAGCTGCAGTTGTCATGCTGATCCTTGGGTGTAGCAGTAGCAACTTATGAAGCTGAATGACACAAAAAGGCCAGAGGCTGGGCCTTCACAATTAGGTTTTCTACCTGTGTGACAAGCAAAAGAGAGCAGTCTTTGTTCTACAACACTCAAGAGTCGATGAGGTTCTAGTCATGGTCTCTTCTGGTTAGGTTTATATTAATCTGGTAATATTACCACAGATTTAGTGGATTAAAGCAAAAATTTATTGTCTTACAGTTTTTGTGTCTTAGGAATCCAAGCCTGGGTCCTCTGCTTTAGGGTCCTCTGCATTAGGGTCTCTCACAAGGCTGTAATCAAGGTGTCATCCAGGGCTGGAGTCTCATCTCTGACTCAAATGGGGAAGGATCCACTTCCAAAGTGTGCATATTTGTTGGCAGGATTTGGCTCCTTGTGGTTTGTCAGCTGAGAGTGTGAGTTCCTTGCTGGCTGCCCTCAGTTCCTTGACTAAGGGGCTCAGTTTGGAGGCTTCTCTGTTTCTTGCCACATGGGCCTATTCATAGGACAGGTTACTTCATCAAAGCCAGAAAGGGAGATTGCCAAAAGAGAGAATCTGCTACCAAAAGAGAAGTTACAGTCTTATGTAACATATCCTGGGAGGTGACATCCTACCACCTTTGCCATATTCTGTTGGTCAGAAGCAAATCATAGGTCATGCCTATACTCAAGGGAATGGGATTACACAAGGGCATGAATACCACAAGGCAGGGTTATTTGGCGGTCATCTTAGAGTTTGTTTGCCACAGATCCCCAACACAGAAGGAAATTATAGGGGATTACTGAGTATTCCATTTTGTAACTTACCCGAGTATTCATGAGTAAGAATTGACACTATATTTAGGAAAGTTATATAACAACATATGAAAAGGAATAATAATGTTAACCATACCTGATATGTGGTGGGGACGCAATGAATGATGAATAAAACTTACGGTATACTTGCAAATCCATTTATACATAAAGAGCTTTCACTGACATTCTTTTACTTCTTCCTCTCAACAGCTCTGTGAGGGAGATAAGGCAGGCATTCGTATGTTAGAGAAGTAGAAAATCATGGTTACAATACTAGTTACTACTAAAGGTAGGATCCAAATTTAGTGCCCTTTCTTCCAACATTTTTCCCCTGGGTTATTTGGAAATGTGAGGAGGCTGCCATGATGTTCTAGTGGACTCCAGCCAGGCTGGATTTCTCAAGCCCTTTCTGCCATAGCAGTTACACTTCGGTCTTTTAGTTTTAGTCAGTATTATAAGTTTTAAAGGATATGATTAAAAGTGTCAAATAAGACACAGACGTAGAGAATGGACTTGAGGACACAGGGAGGGGGAAGGGTAAGCTGGGACGAAGTGAGAGAGTGGCATGGACTTATATATACACTACAAAATGTAAAATAGATAGCTAGTGGGAAGCAGCTGCGTAGCACAGGGAGATCAGGTCCGTGCTCTGTGACCACTACAGGGGTGGGATAGGGAGGGTGGGAGAGAGACAAAAGAGGGAGGAGATATGGGGATATATGTATATGTATAACTGATTCACTTTGTTAGAAAGCAGAAACTAAGACACCATTGTAAAGCAATTATACTCCAATAAAGATGTTAAAAAAAAGTGTCAAATATTTCTATAAAGTTTATTGTTATTAAAAACGGCAATCTCCTGCCCATCTTCCTCTCATCCCCTGACAACTTTCATCTTTTTTTTTTAATTTTAGAATTTTATTTATTTTTTTATACAGCAGGTTCTTTTTAGTTATCCATTTTATACATATTAGTGTATATATGTCAATCCCAGTCTCTCAATTCATCACACCACCCCTCCCCCCCCCCCCCCCCACCACTTTCCCCCCTTGGTGTCCATACGTTTGTTCTCTGCATCTGTGTCTCCATTTCTGCCCTGCAAACCAGTTCATCTGTACCATTTTTCTAGGTTCCACATACATGCGTTAATATACGATATTTGTTTTTCTCTTTCTGACTTACTTCACTTTGTATGACAGTCTCTAGGTCCATCCACGTCTCTACAAATGACCCAATTTCGTTCCTTTTTATAGCTGGGTAATATTCCATTGTATATATGTGCCACATCTTCTTTATGCATTTGTCTGTCGATAGGCATTTAGGTTGTTTCCATGACCTGGCTATTGTAAATAGTGGTACAGTGAACATTGGGATGCATGTGTCTTTTTGAATTATGGTTTTCTCTGTGTATATGTCCAGTATTGGGATTGCTGGGTCATATGGTAATTCTATTTTTTGTTTTTTAAGGAACCTCCATTCTGTTCTCCATAGTGGCTGTATCAATTTACATTCCCACCAACAGTGCAAGAGGGTTTTCCCTTTTTTCCACACCCTCTCCAGCATTTGTCATTTGTAGATTTTCTGCTGATGCCCATTCTAACTGGTGTGAGGTGATACCTCATTGTAGTTTTGATTTGCATTTCTCTAATATTAGTGACGTTGAGCAGCTTTTCATGTGCTTCTTGGCCATCTGTATTTCTTCTTTGGAGAAATGTCTATTTAGGTCTTCTGCAAGTTTTTTGATTGGGTTGTTTGTTTCTTTAATATTGAGCTGCATGAGCTGTTTATATATTTTGGAGATTAATCCTTTGTCCATTGATTCGTTTGCAGATATTTTCTCCCATTTGAGGGTTGTCTTTTCCTCTTGTTTGAAGTTTCCTTTGCTTTGCAAAAGCTTTGAAGTTTCATTAGGTCCATTTCTTTATTTTTGTTTTAATTTCCATTACTGTAGGGGGTGGATCAAAAAAGACCTTGCTGTGATTTATGTCAAAGGTTGTTTATCCTATGTTTTCCTCTAAGAGTTTTATAGTGTCCAGTCTTACATTTAGGTCTTTAATCCATTTTGAGTTTATTTTTGCGTATGGTGTTAGGGAGTGTTCTAATTTCATTCTTTTACATGTAGCTGTCCAGTTTTCCCAGCACCACTTATTGAAGAGACTGTCTTTTCTCCATGGTATATCCTTGCCTCCTTTGTCATAAGATTAGTTGACCATAGGTGCATGGGTTTATCTCTGGGCTTTCTATCCTGTTACATTGATCTATATTTCTGTTTTTGTGCCAGTACCATATTCTCTTCATTACTGTAGCTTTGTACTATAGTCTGAAGTCAGGGAGTCTGATTCCGCCAGCTCTGGTTTTTTCCCTCAAGACTACTTTGTCTATTCGGGGTCTTTTGTGTCTCCATACAAATTTTAAGATTTTTTGTTCTAGTTATGTAAAAAATGCCATTGGTAATTTGATAGGGGTTGCATTGAATCTGTAGATTGCTTTGGGTAGTGTAGTCATTTTCACAGTATTGATTCTTCCAATCAAAGAACATGGTATATCTGTCCATCTGTTTGTATCATCTTTAATTTCTTTCATCAGTGTCTTATAGTTTTCTGCATACAGGTCTTTTGTCTCCCTAGGTAGGTTTATTCCTAGGTATTTTATTCTTTTTGTTGCAAAGGTAAATGGTAATGTTTCCTTAATTTCTCTTTAAGATTTTTCATCATTAGTGAATAGGAATGTAGGAGGTATCTGTGCATTAACTTTGTATCCTGCAACTTTACCAGATTCATTGATTAGCTCTAGTAGTTTTCTGGTAGCATCTTTAGGATTCTCTATGTATAGTATCATGTCATCTGAAAACAGTGACAGTTTACTTCTTCTTTTCCAATTTCGTATTCCTTTTATTTCTTTTTCATCTCTGATTGCCATGGCCAGGGCTTCCAAAACTATGTTGAATAATAGTGGCGAAGTGGACATCCTTGTCTTGTTTCTGATCTTAGAGGAAATGCTTTCAGGTTTTCACCATTGAGAATGATGTTTGCTGTGGGTTTGTCATATATGACCTTTATTATGTTGATGTAGCTTCCCGCTATGCCCACTTTCTGGAGAGTTTTTATCATAAATCGGTGTTGAATTTTGTCAAAAGCTTTTTCTGCATCTATTGAGATGATCATATGGTTTTTATTCTTCAGTTTGTTAATATGGTGTATCACATTGATTGATTTGCATATATTGAAGAATCCATGCATCCCTGGGATAAATCCCACTTGATATTGGTGTATGATCCTTTTAATGTGTTGTTGGATTCTGTTTGCTAGTATTTTGTTGAGGATTTTTGCATCTATGTTCATCAGTGATATTGGTCTGCAATTTTCTTTTCTTGTAGTGCCTTTTTCTGGTTTTGGTATCAGGGTGATGGAGGCCTCATAGAATGAGTTTGGGAGTGTTCCTTCCTCTGCAATTGTTTGGAAGTGTTTGAGAAGTATGGGTGTTAGCTCTTCTCTAAATGTTTGTTAAAATTCACCCGTGAAGCCCTCTGGTCCTGGACTTTTGTTTGTCGGAAGATTTTAAACAGTTTCGATTTCATTACTTGTGCTTGGTCTGTTCATATTTTCTTGTTCTTCCTGTTTCAGTCTTGGAAGTTTATACCTTTGTAAGAATTTGTTCATTTCTTCCAGGTTGTCCATTTTATTGGCATAGAGTTGCTTGTAGTAGTCTCTTAGGATGCTTTGTGTTTCTGTGGTGTCTGCTTTATCTTTTCCTTTTTCACTTCTGATTTTATTGATTTGAGTCCTCTTCCTCTTTTTCTTGTTGAGTCTGGCTAAAGCTTTATCAATTTTGTTTATCTTCTCAAGGAACCGGGTTTTAGTTTTATTGATCTTTGCTATTGTTTTCTTTGTTTCTATTTCATTTATTTCTGCTCTAATATTTATGATTTCTGTCCTTCTACTAACTTTGGGTTTTGTTTGTTCTTCTTTCTCTAGTTCCTTTTGGTGTAAGGTTAGATTGTTTATTTGAGAGTTTTCTTGTTTCTTCAGGTAAGCTTGTATTGCTATAAACTTCCCTCTTAGAACTGGTTTTGCTGCATTCCATAGGTTTTGGATCCTCGTGTTTTCGTTTGTCTCTAGGTATCTTTTGATTTCCTTTTTGGTTTCTTTAGGGATCTCATGGTTATTTAGTAGCGTAGTGTTTAGCCTCCATGTGTTTGTGTTTTTTATGTTTTTTTTCTCTGTAATTGATTTCTAATCTCAGTGTTGTGGTCAGAAAAGATGCTTGATATGATTTCAGTTTTCCTAAAGTTACTGAGGCTTGATTTGTGACCCAAGATGTGATCTATCCTGGAGAATATTCCATGTGCACTTGAGAAGAAAGTGTAATCTGCTGTGTTTGGATGGAATGTCCTATAAATATCAATTAAATCTCTCCGGTCTATTGTGTCATTTAAAGCTTGTGTTTCCTTATTAATTTTCTGTTTTGATCATCTGTCAATTGGTGTAAGTGACGTGTTAAAGTCTCTTAGTATTTTTGTGTTACTGTCGATTTCCTCTTTTATAGCTGTTAGCAGTTGCCTTATGTATTGAGGCGGTCCTATATTGGGTGGTATATATTTATAATTGTTCTATCTTCTTCTTGGATTGATCCCTTGATCATTATGTAGTGTCATTCCTTGTCTCTTGTAACATTCCTTATTTTAAAGTCTATTTTTTCAGATATGAGTATTGCTATTCCGGCTTTCTTTTGATTTCTATTTGCATGGAATATCCTTTTCTATTCCCTCAGTTTCAGTCTGTATGTGTCCCTAGGTCTGAAGTGGGTCTCTTGTAGATAGCATATATATGGGTCTTGTTTTTGCCTGTGTCTTTTGGGTGGAGCATTTAATCTATTCACGTTTAAGGTAACTATCAATATGTATGTTTCTATTACCATTTTCTTAATTGTTACGGGTTTGTTTTTATAGGTCCTTTTCTTCTCCTGTGTTTCCCACTTAGAGAAGTTCCTTTAGCATTTGTTATAGAGCTGGTTTGGTGGTGCTGCATTCTCTTAGCTTTTGCTTGTCTGTAAAGCTTTTGATTTCTCCGTCGAATCTGAATGAGATCCTTGCTGGGTAGAGTAATCTTGCTTGTAGGTTCTTCCCTTTCATCACTTTAAATATATCATGCCACTTCCTTCTGGCTTGTAGAGTTTCTGCTGAGAAATCAGCTGTTAACCTTATGGGAGTTCCCTTGTATATTATTTGTTTTTTTTTCCCTTATTGCTTTCAGTAATTTTTCTTTGTCTTTAATTCTTGTCATTTTGATTACTATGTGTCTCGGTGTGTTTCTCCTTGAGTTTATCCTGCCTGGGAATCTCTGCGCTTCCTGGACTTGGGTGGCTGTTTCCTTTCCCATGTTGGGGAAGTTTTTGACTATAATCTCTTCAGATATTTTCTTGGGTCCTTTCTCTCTCTCTTCTCCTTCTGTGACCCCTATAATGTGAATGTTGTTGTGTTTCATGTTGTCCCAGAAGTCCCTTAGGCTGTCTTCATTTCTTTTCATTCTTTTTTCTTTATTCTATTACGTGGCAGTGAATTCCACCATTCTGTCTTCCTGGTCACTTATCCATTTTTCTGCCTCAGTTATTCTGGTATTGATTCCTTCTAGTGTAGTTTTCATTTCAGTTATTGTATTGTTCATCTCTGTTTGTTCTTGAATTCTTCTAGGTGTTTATCCTTGAATTCTTCTAGGTCTTTGTTAAACATTTCTTGCATCTTCTCGACCTTTGCCTCCATTCTTTTTCCGAGGTCCTGGATGGTCTTCACTCTCATTATTCTGAATTCTTTTTCTGGAAGTTTACTTATCTCCACTTCAGTTAGTTGTTTTTCTGGGGCTTTATCTTGTTCCTTCCTCTGGTACATAGCCCGCTGCTTTTTCATCTTGTCTATCTTTCTGAGAATGTGGGTTTTGTTCCACAGGCTGCAGGATTGTAGTTTCTTGCTTCTGCAAGAAGATTGTAGGATTGTAGTTCTTGCTTCTGCCGTCTGCCCTCTGGTGGATGAGGCTATCTAAGAGGCTTGTGCAAGTTTCCTGATGGAAGGGACTGGTGGTGGGTAGAGCTGGGTGTTAGTCTGGTTGGCAGAGCTCAGTGGTACTTTAATCTGTTTGTCTGCTGATGGGTGAGACTGGGTTCCCTCCTTGTTGGTTGTTTGGCCTGAGGTGACCCAACACTGGAGCCTATCCAGCTCTTTGGTGGGGCTCGTGGTGGACTCTGGGAGGACCCAGAACTTCTGCTACCAGTGTCCTTGTCCTCACGGTGAGCCACAGCCACCCCCCACCTCTGCAGCAGACCCTCCAACACTAGCAGGTAGGTCTGGTTCAGTCTCCTATGGGGTCACTGCTCCTTCCCCTGGGTCCTGATGCACACACTACTTTGTGTGTTCCCTCCAAGAATGGAGTCTCTTTTTCCCCCAGTCCTGTCAAAGTCCTGCAGTCAAATCCCTTGTAGCCTTCAAAGTCTGATTCTCTATGAATTCCTCCTCCCGTTGCTAGACCTCCAGATTTGGAAGCCTGAAGTGGGGCTCAGAACCTTTACTCCAGTGAGTGGACTTATGTGGTGTAATTATATTCCAGTTTGTGAGTCACCCACCCAGCAGTTATGGGAATTGATTTTATTGTGATTGCACCCGTCCTACCATCTCATTGTGGCTTCTTCTTTGTCTTTGGCTGTGGGGTATCTTTTTTGATGAGTTCCAGTGTCTTCCTGTCAATGATTATTCAGCAGTTCATTGTGATTCCAGTGCTCTCGCAAGAGGGAGTGAGCGCACGTCATTCTACTCTGCCATCTTGAACCAATCGACTTTCATTTGTTTTATTTGAATATCTTAGTATTTATCCTTTTGTTCTAACCTGTTTGTGTTGCTACTTAGATTTTCAGTTTTGGATCGTATCTGTTGACTTACTGCTATGGAATGTGAGTATTCATCTCCCTCCCTACACATCACACAAGCACACATATGTATGTACACATGTGTCCCATTACTGTCTCTCCAATATGTTAATTGCATAATTTGAGTAAGATCAGTCTTCTCCATTTACTTGATTATGTTTGTTGACAAACATTATAGTGTTTACTGACCTATATATTAAAATCTGATTCCTTTTCCAATTTTTTGTTTTCCCTCTAGTAAATAATTGTCTTTTTTTCATTGTGATTAATTTTCTATGTATATATAGTCAATACAAGTCTAAGCTCATATCTTCTCAACATATGTAGACCTTTCAGGTATTTTATACATCTTATATCTCTGAAGAATGTCACCCAAGCCTTTCTATTTGCTCAAATCTGGACTGTTCACCTTCTACTCCTTCTGCATAGGTATCAACCTCAGAGCTGTCTTCACCATCGACTGTCCAGGGAATCCTCTCACCTCTCTCCTGTGTTGGATTCCTTCTTTCTATATCTCATGCCTTCTCTTGTTTTGATGGAGCATATTTCCAATAATTTCCTGAAAATGTCTTTAATCTGTCCTCACCCCTGATTGATATTTAGACTTGGTATACAATTCTAGAGTTGGAAATAAATTTTCTTGAGAAATTTAAAGCAGTTATCACATTGTCTTCTAGATACCACTGTGAGCTTTCCTTTAGGTTGATCCAATTGAGCTGTTTTGTTGGGGAAACTTTGATGTCAGTATCTTTAGTTCTTTTCTCTTGAGATAGACATAAATCCTAGAAGATGGCTCTTTCAAGCTCCTAATGGGAAGTTCTTAGGGCCACTTAGGGTTCAGGGATGTCAGCATTCAGTATGCCTGTGTTTCCTTGTCACTCTATTGTCGGTTTGTTATCCTACCCTAAACTGTGACTGGTTTAGGCAATTATTTTACTCTCCCCAGAGAATAAACTTTCAGTCTTTTGCGAAGTTGAGGGAGAGAGAGTCATAAGGCTATAAAGAGTGGGGATAGCATATGGAAATCTGACTGCTGTTTAAATATACTTTCAGATAGTACTTCAGTTTTTGCCTTTTTCTTCACCTCTTCTTCTAGACATATCTGGTATGAAATTCATGGACTTTTGTGGTATCATAGTGTTGATTCTTCATTTTTCCTTTGACCTGCTTTGAACTGTTTTCTCAAGTCTGTTTAGTCATTCATCATGTATCCACTTTACAGCTTCCAGAATTTTGTTACTCTAGTTTCCTCTCTTGTTCTGCTTGTCTTTGTGTTCATGCTATTACAAATACATTTCTGTCATTTGAATGGCATTTTGGGAGGAAGGGAAAGTAGGCATGTGTGTGTGTGTGTGTTTCAATCTGCCATTTTTCCGTCAAGTCCTGGAAATGTCCTCTGATTTGAAGGGATATCAGAGATGTAGTAACCTTCTAGAGATTTAACTGGAGAGCTACCAGACAGCTTTTTATTTCCCAGTTTCTTGGTCTGGCTTAGGAATACCAGTACTAAGCTGGAGAACCTCATTTCCTGATGAGAGGAAGCAGAATGGGAATATAATTTTGCTTTATTTAGAAATGGGCACAGTTTCTGTTAAAATATATATATTTTAATGTATTTATTTATATTTATATATTAGTACCTATTGTATGCCCAGTAACAGGGAAGCAAGTGTAGAAATGTTGAAGTGTCTTGTCTTGGGTAAGTTAGTTCTCCCTGGGGAAACTCATCTCATTCTATTTTTAATCTAAGCCAAATACTATGCTTGTTCCACATGAGCATCCCAATCATCCCTCCTTACTGCCTTCTCAGTAACTATGCAGGGGAAAAATGCCTCCATCTGCCTGTGGAGAGACGAAGCCAAATGATCTCTCCCACATTATCCCATAGAGGACTTTCCTTACTGTTTTATGCATCCCAGCCTCCAACCCACCTGTCAGAGAATTGGGCTGATTATGTTCATACTTTCTGTTCTTATTTACACATCTGTTTTGATATTATTTAGCTTCTATTTAGGAACAAGTTATAAACTTTGGGTCTATAGCAAAGTCAAGCTTGAAATGAACTTCTAAAGGCCCAAATTGTATCACTGTTTTTTTAGTAATCATATTATTCTTTTTGAATCACTGTCCCTTATAATTTAAACATTAATATAAATATGCCAAATATAATGGCTCTTATACAGAGCTTGATCACAGAAATAATAATACATAATACCTTATGCCCAAAACCAGCTTAGAAATTTTTCTGTTTTAGATTTCCTATTCAATTTATCAAACTTTTTTGGTGTGCTTACACTATGCCAGGCTTTGTTAGTTACTGGGGATGCAAAGATGTGGTCTCATGGACCTTAAGGATAGTGAGGAGACACATCTGTAAAGGAGTCATTTTAAGACAGGATTGTGAGATAAATATACAAATATGTCTTGGAAGTAGAGTACCAAACAGGGAATCTTCCAGGGGAGGAGAGCAGAGTTCAGAATGACTTCACAAAGATGGTGACTGAGCTGAGTTTAAATGAAGAGGAGGATTTTGACATGTGAACAAGGAGGGAGGGGTGGGCAGAGCACATGTAAAGACATGAGGCATGAAACAGAATAATATGTTTTGGGAATACTGAAGCATAAACGGAGATACCCTAACACATAGTGGATACCAATACACAAACATTTTGAGAAGAGCAGTGGATGCCAGTTAGTTAATTCAGTTGCTTTTTAAAAAATCCTAAGCACTTTGAACACATTATACATGTTGTTAAATTTACTATTACAAATAATCAGCTGTAGTCTTACACGTCAAAGCATCTGTCAGCTTTTGTTATATACTATACTGCCATAAACTTCATAGCCTAAAACAACAGCCATTTTTAAGCTTACTATCTGCAGTTTGTCCCTTAGGCTGGGATCAGCTGGGTAGTTCTTTCTGGTGTGGGCTGGCTTGAATGATGATCTTGGCTGGCCTTGTTTATGTGACTGTAGCCAACTGGTGTATCAGCTGGGGCTGCCAAATTAGTGATGGCCTCAGTTGTGCAGGGATGCCTACGGTCACTCTCATATGGTCTTGTGCCCTCCAGCAGGTTAGCCAGGGATGGCTCATATTGCAGGCTCAGGTCTTGAGAGTGAGGATGAGTTAAAGCCTTCAAGAGACCTGGGACTCACACGAGATTGCTTTGAGCATAGATTTTGGCCGAAACATGTTCCAAGGCTAACCCACACTCAAGGGGTAGAGAAATAGATTCCACCTGTTGATGACAGTAGCTCCAAAGAACTGTGACCACTTTTGTAACCTATCACAGCCCATCAGTAAATTTGTTAAGTTAGTGGACATCTATGGCCTTTGTCTGTAGAGTCATAGGAACTTCTCACAACCCTATCTCCCACTCCCTTGGAATCATCAACCTCTATACCTGACTTAGGATGACCAACCAGCCTGGTTTGCCCTTGGACTGTTCAGGTTTTAGCACGGAAAGTTCTGTGTCCCCGGAAACCCCTTAGCTCCAAATAAACCAGGACATTTGGTCACCTTATACCTCTTCAACAATGGTAAATTTCTGATTGGCCTAATTCACGTCAGGCCAATCAGAATTATTTTCAGAGCGTTTAAAAGTGGAATTGAGAGAGAGAGAGAGAGAGAGTCCGTGTTTCTTTCTGATCCCTGAAGAAACTTTGAGATGTAAAACTTAAAACTTTGTTGGTTATTTTTTTTATGTTTTGGAGAAAGACAATGAACCATAAGAGAGAATGAATCTAAACTGTAAAAAGCAGCAGCAGCATTTCTGTTAAATTCATTGTTACTGAGGCTCATCTGCATCCTGTTGCTTAATCCTTCCCTGGATTCTGAGAGATAAGTTCTGGTTTATGATTAAGCTAGTTTGAGTTAGATTTCTGTCACTTGCAACCCCAAAGTGTCCTCTGTTGGTGTCTGGAAATGGGGGTATAACTGAAAGGTCCTGAAATATGGAATAGGCAAAGTGGGTCAGGAGCCAGGTTAGGATGCCTGTGTCCCAGGTTGAGAAACTAACAGTTCTTGAAATATGGTAACAAAGTTCAACTGTAATAGATTGTTTCTTAGGACTGAGACCACATACTAACGAAAGCTGAATTTTGTAGGAAATACTCAGAACAGTAGTCTTTAGGTTTCTGGCTTTCCTCATAGATATTGTAAGTGATAAGTACCAGTTTAGCAGATAGGGAGTAGAAGATTGCTCTGTAGTCATTAGGTGAAGCTCTTACTGCTTCAAGCCAATGATCTGAGACTGTGAAGGGCAGGTTTTACTGAACTGCAGAAGATAAATTCTCTAGCATACTCCGAAGTTAGTTTCTGATTAGGAGTTGTGGATCCTGGCAATTAGAATGGTAATATCTCAGAAATACCAGGAATATCAGGACTTTGGGGTCCTCTAAGTTCATTTTAAGCACTTTGTTGAAGGTACTCTGCCTGATCATGGGGTGCCTCCTTCTGTGAAATGTCCCTCTTGGAGGAGGGACAACACAATAGAAAAATTACAACATTAAAAAGTCTAGTATCTAACAGTATTTTAACATTTAAAAATATCTTCTGGGGCTTCCCTGGTGGCGCAGTGGTTGAGAGTCTGCCTGCCGATGCAGGGGACGCGGGTTCGTGCCCCGGTCCGGGAAGATCCCACATGCCGTGGAGCGGCTGGGCCGGTGAGGCATGGCCGCTGAGCCTGCGCGTCCGGAGCCTGTGCTCTGCAACGGGAGAGGCCACAACAGTGAGAGGCCCGCGTACCGCGAAAAAAAAAAAAAAAAAAAAAATCTTCTGTACAAACTTTGGTAAACTCAAAATACATTAAAAAATTAAGCACGAATTACTTAGTCAGAAGGCTTAACCCTCTAAGCTTAAAATAATTCTGTTATATCAATTTCTTATTTACTAAAGATTGGGGGAAAAAAACCTTTAAGTTTTATTTTAAGGCAGCTAAATTTATAATCCATATTTAAAAGGTGCTTTCAGGGTTAGAATAATCATATGCAGGAAAATGCAAACAGCTTATTTTAAATATGCTTGAAGGAGATTTCACTGAATTAAATCTTCAGGATACATTTATCAGCGCCTACACCTGTTTGTTGAAATTAAAATGGAATAATTTTGTCAAAATTCTTTCATTTTACTGTTTTATGTTTCAGTTACTTGCATTGATGAATATACATTCTCTCCCCCAAAGCATAAAATCCTTAGCTAGTCTTAGCAATTATTTACATTTTGCATCTTTTAACAAGTAAAGGGATTTGACCAGAAGTTATAGGATATTTAAAACTGCAGTACAAGAAGGACCCGTCCTTCAATGTTTATCAGGCTATTACTTCCATTCTGTCAGTCGCCATTTATTGTTCAACCACTGTGCTTCATTCTGAAATGTTATCACCGTCATGTATTACTTAAAGGCTTCTTGATTGCTGGGCAAAGGACTAAGAGCCTGAAAAAACATATTTTTTACTCTCCAGGATTTTATAGTTTAAGAAAGGCAACACTGAAGAAACAGAGAAGAGCAAAACTGGATGAATACATGAATTAAATAAATAACTAAAATGTTTATCAAAAGAATCAGTTGTTTGAGAGGTAGATTCCTGGGTACTTCAGTTTTAGAAAGAAAAAACATATGGGATGGTTACCTCTCTTCTATTAATGAGAGAATGGGCAGAATTTGAAGATTGTGTATATATGTTATGCGTGTGTATGTGTGTGCACTCATGTGTGTCCATGGTGAAGGGGGGACATTGATGCATTTCCAAGTATAGGATGAAACTTGGAGGAATCACCAGCACATTGCCTCTGTTGAATAAATTTGAATGAATGAACAAATGAGTGAATGAATAAACTTTGAAGGATAAACAAGTCTGCTTCAGACAGTAAAAAGAACACACAAAGGTAGTAGGGGAAAAACCAAACTATATAAGATAGCCCAGTGTATTCTGATAAAATGATTCCAGGCAGAAAATGCATATCTGGGGAACTATCCAATAGTGGGAAACCATCTTAAGGCCTTAAAGCAAGAAATAGAAGATCATTTATTATACAGGCATATCTCATTTTATTGCACTTCACTTTATTGCACTTTGCAGATACTGCCTTTTTTTACAAGTTGAAGGTTTGTGATTACCCTGCATTGAGCAAGTCTATTGGTGCCATTTTCCCAACAACACTTGCTCACTTTGTGTCTCCGTGTCTCATTTTGGTAATTCTCACAAAATTTCAAACCCTCCACCAGCAAAAAGACTACAGATCGTTGAAGGCTCAGATGATAGTTAGCATTTTTTTTAACGTTAAAGTATTTTTAAATTAAAATATGTACAGTTTTTAGACATAAGGTTAATTTTTATATGCACTGGGGAACCAAAAAAAAAATTTGTGTGACTCACTTTTAATGCAATATTCACTGTATTGCAGTGGTCTATACCTGAACCCATAATATCTCCAAGGTGTGCCTGTATTCCAGAAGTAGTCATATTTAGCTGAGACATTAAGAATCAAACATAAAAAAGAGGGAAAAGAATTTTTCAAGAAGGGAGCAGCATGTCTCACCTACAGGTGAGAGAATGTTAGGTTTGTGAGACTGAGGCTTAAATAGATAATGAAGGAGCTTAATGCAGGGTTGGGGCTGAGGAAGCAGTGAGAAATTGGAGAGAGAAGTAGTGGCTGTGGAAGGCCTTGGGAAACTGATAAAGAATTGAGACTTAGTTTGAAGGCACTGGGAAGGCACTGTCGGTTATAAAGCATGATCACATTGGAATTTTAGTTTTTAATAAGTAATCTGTAGGGCAGTTTCCTGAGAAACTGTGTGAATATACTACCCCTCAATATCCTACCCTCCAATGGTTTTAGCATTCATTACCATAAGATATTCATTGATGATAATTTTATCAATTATATAATAGCAAAATTTCATAAATGACAATGTAAACTTGTCATTTTATATTTCTATTATTCTTATTTCTATTTATTAGTATTATTTATATTTTTCTTCATCTGTCTCTTCTCTCTATTTATTTGGACTAATGGATTCTCTTCTAAATCAGTTTATTATAACCAGTTCCTGTCATTATCCATTTTGATATTCAAATTGTCCCTCATTTGTCCTTTGACATGCCTCCATCAGTTGTGAGCACGTTCTTTCTGGAACAGTAAAATGTTTCAGAGTCTCTCTGAACTTTTGCTGCCTCAGCTCTGAAATCATCAATTTTTCTAGGGAGGTCATTAATAATGAAAGTAATATTTAAAAATATTTAGAAACCAAAGCCTGGGCTCTAAGTATACTTATTACTTGCTATAGGATATTAATTGCTTTTAGGCCTTTTCAGTGATAAAGCTAGGAAGCATATTTAAAAAAAAAAAATCATGAGTTCATACTGATACCTCTAAATCTAATACTGGAAGGTTTTTCTTCTTCATCCCTCAATTATATTTGTATTTCCTTTCACAGTGAGAATCCTGGTTCCCAACAACATCAATATAACTGCCTATTTACTGAGTTCTAACACATGAATGTGTGTAACACACACACACACACACACACACACACATACACTCTCTTAGCATTACTACACCAATACCACCAACACCACCAAATCTATCAAGTAAAATTCAAGATTTATTTGCAGTTACTTTTGTCCTTAGAATAGTATTTCCACAAGGGTGGAAACAGCATTGTGTTCAAAATCGTTTTCATTTTCTTTCACATAGTTATGTAACTATTTGAATTAGGTTCATATGTTTTTATTTGTAGTAAAATTTAGGGATTTGCAACCCATTCTTGCTGATTTGATTTTGTTTTTTTAACTACATAAAATATTAATATGGTCCAGAAGTTGAAACTATGTAAATGGGTATTTTCAGAGAAATCCTACCCCTTTTCTATACCTTCTAGTCTTCTAGCAACTCCCTGTAGGGAACCTATTTTTTTCCTGGCTTATCCTTTCTATATTTATTTCCTCCCTTTTTTCTTAATCAAAAGCATCCTATGTATATTTTTACATGTAGATTTTTAAAAAACTACTGTAAGACCTAGCAATTCTACTCCTGGGTATATATCTGAAAAAAATGAAAACACTAATTTGAAAAGATATATGCACCCCAATGTTCATAGCAGCATTATTTACAGTTGTCAAGATATGGAAGCAACCTAAGTGTCCATCAACAGATGAATGGATAAAGAAGATGTGGTATATATATACAATGGGGTACTATGCAGCCATAAAAAAGAATGAAATTTTGCCATTTGCAGCAACATGGATAGACTTGGAGGGTATTATGCTAAGTGAAATAAATCAGACAGAGAAAGACAAATACTATTCTAATATAGTGATATCATATTCACATCTGATATCACTTATATGTGGGATCTAAAAAATAAAACAAACTGATGAATATAACAAAAAAGAAACAGACTCACAGATATTGAGGACAAACTAGAGGTTACCAGTGGGAAGAGGAAAGAGCAGAGGAGCAAGACAGGGATGGGGATTAAGAGGTAAAAACTACTATGTATAAAATAAATAAGTTACAAGGATATATTTTACAACACAGGGAATATAGCCAATATTTTATAATAAATATAAATTGAGGTAGGCTTTAAAAATTGTGAATCACTACGTTGTGTACCTAAAACATATACAATATTGTACATCAACTATACCTCAATTTTTAAAAAGTGCACTAGATGAGATTAATATCAAATAGGATTGAAGCAGAGAAGATCAGTGAACTTGAAGACATAGCAGTAGAAACTAAAATGAAGAACAGAGAAAAAAAAGACAGACAAAAAAATGACCACAGCATCATTGAGCTGTGGGGCAGCTTCAAGCAGCTAAGGTACATGTAATTGATGTCCAAGAAAAATTAGTTGAGAAAATAGTGGTTTAAAAATTTTCAAATCCAAGAAGCTCAATAAAGCATAAGCAGAATAAACTTAAAGAAAGCCACACCAAGCAATATTCAAATAAAATTACTGAAAACCAGTTATGAAAAGAAAAATCCTAAATGCAACCAGAGAAAAAAGTCACATTACTCACAGATGTACAATGATAAGAATGAAAGAATTCTTGTCACAAACTGTGTGAGCCAGAAGTGATGAAATGACATCTTTAAAGCATTAAGAGAAAAAGCTGTCAACTGAGAATTCTATTCTCAGTGAAAATATCTTTCAGAAATGAAGGTGAAATAAAAACGTTCAGGTGAACAAATGCAGAGAGAATTCTCTGTCAACGTACCTCAACCATAGGAACGATTAAAGGAAATTCTTTAGGCAGAAGGCAAAATGGTATCAGATGGAAATTTTGATCCACCAAAAAATGAAAAGCTCCAGAATGATAAATATGTGGGTAAATGTAAAAGGCAATTGTCTCATTGTTTTCTAATTTCATTAAAAATATAGTTGACTGTTTAAAGCAAAGATAATAACAATGTATTATGTGCTTTATAACATATGTAGAATTAAAATATATGCTAATCTGGTTCTTTTTTCTTTGTAAATAACCTTTTGTTTTTCTCTAGAAAGTGATAAAACTTTCTGTTTGATTTTAGAGTAAAAATGTTATCAGGTTATCTTTAAGTATGTGTAATTTTTTATTAATCCTTCTTGGGAACTAGTAAGCTCCTTTTATCTGAACATAACTTCAGATCAGGGAAGTTTTCTTTTATTATTTCTTTGACTATTATATCTTCATTTGTTTTTATCCCATTATTTACAAATATATAATTGCTAAATTTGTACTTGATGCCTATTAGAGTTTCTTTTTCTTTTAAAAACTGTGTTGTCTCCACTTGATTTTCTATAACATTAAATTGCTTTTCTTCAGTGACGTTTTCATTTTCATTTTCTTGACTGAATTTTAAGGTGTAAGGTCCCTTTATTCTGGAGATGACTTATTTGTTCTGGAGACTCTTTTTACATATTCTAATTTTATATCTCTAGGAAATCACAATACCTTTTCTTCATTTTTTTTCCCCTCTGTACTCCATTATTTTTAATTCTACTATCTTGTTAATTATCTAAGTTTCCTCCTTTTAACCTGCTGTGTTACCTAAAATGACCTGTTTATCCTTCTCTGCCTATTCATATTATTGGGTATGGGATCCTTCAACACCTGTACTGCTCAACCTTTTGGAGTCTCTTAGAAAGTGGTAATTAAAAAACAGTGATGAAAGGGTAAGATTTACCCCCAGAGTGCTTTTAGTTGAATTTAGCTTACAAAGTGAGATCTCTTTATTTTTTGGTACAGTCAAGGATAGATTGTACTTAGCCCAGTACTGCAGTTCCTCTCCAGTGAAAAGTAACATCTGGCCTTTCTTAATGAACAGGCAGAAATTCTCTTCTAACCTGGAGATATCCATGAATCTGTAACATTTGTTCCAAGTTTTGGGGGAGAGGGAAGTCTAGAAGATGCTACTGGCCTCTCTGACTCCTGGCCAGTAAATGTCAGGCCAGAACTGTATTTTCTTTTTAGAACTCGAGATACCAGGTGATTCCAGGTTCTTCTCCAGCCTGCAGAGTAGACTTCACTTCTTTTTGAGGTTGAGTAGCCCCACTAGGGACCTAGGAAGGAGAAGGAATGGAGACCATGGACAGGCTGCCTTCTTCCCAGATTCATATTCCTCAGCTCTCCAACAGAAATTAGGTTCTGTCTTATTTGGTTGTCTCTGGATAGGTATATCACAGAATACTAACGGAACATGCCAAATATATCCCCTTTTTGAAGTGTTGCTATTTTTCCCAAGATAGGGTTGTTTTAGAGGGTAATTTTTAAATAAACTTTTTTCTTTGGTGTATCTATTAAAAAATGGAGAGTTTATTCAGAGTAACATAAGCTGCTGGGGATTTGACTGGGTAATTTTGAACCCCAGTAGGAGTTAACTGCAATTCAACAGTGTTCTCGGTAGGAGACTATTTTACTTTAAAGTCCTAGCAGTTTCAGAAGAGAATCTGATTTAAGATACTTTATGGAAAACATTTGGAAATTATTTCCCACTGGTGCAGTTTTAAATACAGTAATCATACTCAACCCCCCAGTCTCCACTAAATTATGTATTATTTAGGCTATATTATTGGTTACTTTGTTGAACAGCCTTAAGGGTAAAAAACATTTGTGAAGGGCAACTGATACTGCTTTTAAGACCTTACTCAATACCAATTTTATGATAGTGTATGACTCTTCTGACTACATCTCTTTCTAGCAGGGACTGGAGACAAAGATGAGGCCGGAAACTAATAGGCCATGAAACATGTAGGAGAGAAAAGATTTTTGGAGTAATGTATCCTTAGAAAGAAACTAAAGATTCACTTTTATAGGCCTTTCTAAATATTTTGGAAACTTTTTAAAGAATGTCTTAAAATTATTTTTTAATAGGTGTCATTAATCTGAACACATGCGATATTGAATTTGCTTTGATTCATTTGGCATATATGTTAATGAGAATAAAGATATACACTTAAATTCTTCTTGTGTGTTCTACTGTGTCTTATAACACATTCTCCTTCTCCCTACACCTCTCCATTTTGAAAATGAAATTGTGTCATTTTATAATTCTACATTTATAGAACAATAGTCTTAAGGCTCTTCGGTATTTGCCAACAGTAAGTACTACATTTTCCCATTTCTTTTCCAGATTTTGCCTTCAGAGTAGCTGTATGGCACTTTGAAATGGAGGTATATTTAGTAATCATGTTATCTTAACATTTCTAGAAGCAAAAAGCCTAAAAAGAAATGAGAACCAAAGAGTACATTTTATGAGCTCAAGTTAGAAAAGACTCTTATCTGAATCCTTCAAATTAATGCAATTTGTTTTATTTGTCTTAATAAACATAATGAAATTGTCCTAAATTATTTTAAAAATGGAAATTGTGAGGATAAGGTATGAAAATTATGAAATTTGCTTAAATTCTTAGGATTGCTTTGGCTTTCTGATAGACATTTAATCAAATCACTTAGTATCTCATTATTGGAATCACAGAGGGGAAATATTCTCTCATTTTTTAAAAAAAATATCCTTTTTCTTATGAACAATTCAGAAAAATAGAAAATGTATGAGGAATAATATGAAAATTTACCTGAGGTATATTTTGATATAAGTAAATTTTTATATCAAATTTATATTAAATATAATTTTTTCTCATATAAAGATGAATGTGCAATTTATGTCTTAATTTATCATGAGAATTTTTATATGCTGATAATTATTTTTTGAAAAATTTATTTGTAATAAAAATATTTCAATATATGGAGATAGCATGATTTCATTTCCTATGGTCTAAACATTTAGATTGCAAATTTATTTTATTATAAATAATACTCTGATAAGTACCCTTGATATCATTTTATATGGTTTAAAATTTTTATTTTTTAAAATTGAAGTGTAGTTGATTTACAATGTGTTAGTTTCTGGTGAACAGCAAAGTGATTCAGTTTTACATATACATACATATTATTTTTCATATTCTTTTCCATTATGGTTTATTACAGGATATTGAATATAGTTCCCTGTGTTATACAGTAGGAACTTGTTGTTTATCTATTTTATATATAGTAGTTTATATCTGCTTATCCCAAACTCTTAATTTATCCCTCCCCTACCCCCTTTTCCCTTTGGTAACCATAAGTTAGTTTTCTATGTCTGAGAGTCTGTTTCTGTCTTGTAAATAGGTTCATTTGTATCATATTTTAGATTCCACACATAAGTGATATCATATGATATTTGTCTTTCTCTGTCTGATTTACCTCACTTAGTGTGATAATCTCTAGGCCCATCCATGTTGCTGCAAATGCATTATTTCATTCTTTTTTGTGACTGGGTTATATTCCATTTTATATATGTACCACATCTTTATCCATTCATCTGTTGATGGACATTTAGGTTGCTTCCATGTCTCGGCTATTGTAAATATTGCTGCTGTAAACATTGGGGTGCATGTATCTTTTAGAGTTAGAGTTTTCTCCAAATATATGCCCAGGAATGGAATTGCTGGATCATATGGTAACTCTATTTTTAGTTTTTTAAGGAGCCTCCATACTGTTCTCCATAGTGGCTGTACCAACTTACATTCCCACCAACAGTGTAGGAGGGTTCCCTTTTCTCCACACCCTCTCCAGCATTTATTATTTGTAGACTTTTTAATGATGGCCATTCTGACCAATGTGAGGTGATACCTCACTGTAGTTTTGATTTGCATTTCTCTGATAATTAGTGATGTTGATTATCTTTTCATGTGCCTCTTGGCCATCTGTATGTCTTCTTTGGAGAAATGTTTATTTAGGTCTTCTGCCCACTTTTTGATTGGGTTGTTTGTTTTTTTGATATTGAGCTGTATGAGCTGTTTGTATATTTTGGAAATTAAGCCCTTGTCAGTGGCATCGTTTACAAATATTTTCTCCCAATCTGTAGGTTGTCTTTTCATTTTGTTTACGATATCCTTTGCAGTGCAAAAGCTTATAAGTTTGATTAGGTCCCATATGTTTATTTTCGCTTTTATTTCTACTGCCGTGGGAACTGACCTAAGAAAACATTGGTATGATTTATTTCAGAGAATGTTTTGCCTGTGTTATCTTCGAGGAGTTTTATGGTGTCACGTCTTACATTTAAGTCTTTAAATGTGTCCTAACTTCATTGATTTACATGGGGCTGTACAGCTTTCCCAACACTACTTGCCAAAGAGACTGTCTTTCTCCATTGTGTATTCTTATCTCCTTTGTCAAAGATTAATTGACCATAGGTATGTGGGTTTATTTCTGGGCTCTCTGTTCTGTTCCGTTGATCCATATATCTGTTTCTGTGCCAGTACCATGCTATTTTGATTACTGTAGCTTGGTAGTATTATCTGAAGTCTGGGAAGGTTGTGCTTCCACATTTGTTCTTTTTCCACAGGATTGCTTTGGCAATTCTGGGTCTTCATGCTTCCATATAAATTTTAGGATTATTTATTATAGTTCTGGGGAAAATACCATGGGTAATTTGATAGGGATTGCATTAAATCTGTAGATTGCTTTGGGTAGCATGGCCATTTTAACATATTAAATCTTCTAATCCAAGAGCATGGGAAATCTTTCCATTTCTTTAAATCATCTTCAGTTTCCTTTATCAATCATACTGATACATGTTTTTTTATGTGTTACAATCATACATTTTTATTTACCTATGGCCCCCACATTTCTCATTAAGGTTACTGTTTTGATTTTGATTTTTGAAATTTTTGAGTAATATTCTTTTTCTATTTTGTATTCTAGCAAGTTTTTCTTGTATATAGAAAGACTGTTAATTTTTGTTTGTTTATTTTATAACTACTAACCATGTTTTAGCCTCTTAAATTATAATTTTCAGCTAATCTTTTTGAGTTTTGTAAGTATGTAATTGTTCCACCTGAAAATAATGATAATATGATGGTTTTCATAATTATACACCTGTCATTCAGGATATAATTTTATGACATATTTTGCTTGACTTTTGCATTGGGTAGAACTTTCAAGATGTTAGATAATAATGATAATTATGGACACTGTTGTTTTCTACTAATTTTAATGTTATTATGTACTGTTGACTCTTAAGTTTCCTTCTATTTCTAGTTTACTAGAAGTCTTTATGAAGAGGTTTTTTCAGTTTCATTACATACCTTTTCAACCTGTGTTGAGACAGTTTACATTTTATTTGACCCATTGCATTCACAGCTTAAATCTCTGTTCTTCATTGTGTATTATTTAAATATGTTGTTGGATTTTTCATGCTATTATTTTATTTAGGATTTTAATTAATTAATTTAAAAATTAATTAATTAATTTTTGGCTGTGTTGGGTCTTCGTTTCTGCACACGGGCTTCCTCTAGTTGTGGTGAGAGGGGGCTACTCTTTGTTGTGGTGCATGGGCTTCTCACTGCAGTAGCTTCTCTTGTTGTGGAGCACGGACTTAGGCATGCCGGCTTCAGTAGTTTTGGCACATGGGCTCAGTAGTTGTGGCTCATGGGCTGTAGAGTGCAGCCTCAGTAGCTGTGGCACACAGGCTTAGTTGCTCTGCAGCATGTGGGATCTTCCTGGACCAGGGCTCGAACCCATGTCCTCTGCATTGGCAGGCAGATTCTTAACCATCGCACCACCAGGGAAGTCCCTATTTAGAAGTTTTAGATGTAAAGTCATTTCACTCTTTGTTGTTTAATAACAAAGGTGCTTTTTTTTTAAATATAAATTTATCATTGAGCTTTTCTTTAGCTTATTATAGGTTTATTATAGGTTTTTTTAAAACATACCATTTTCTTTGTTTTTTTACCAAATGAATCCTTATTTATTTATTGATGTAATATTGGTTTATAACTTTATATAAGTTTCATGTGTACAGCATTATGTTTCTACTTCTGTATACACTACAGCATGCTCACCCATATGGTCCACCTATTCCACTTCTGGGTATTTAATCATTTTCTTGTTTTTAGTTTTTAAACAGTATTTTATCATTGTCAGTTTTATCCCTCCTCCTTAGCCCAACAGATACAATTTAGGCATTTCAAAAAAGTGTTTTGAAATCTAGTTTTTAGTGGGTTTTGTTTGTTTGCTTGTTTGATTTTTATTATGAATTTCTAATGATTTTCTTTTGTTTGTTATCCTTGACATTATAATAAGAGGAAATAAATTGTATCCTCTTAAGGAATGGGGCTTTTATGGTATAAGGTAAAATTTGTAAACATTCCATAGACGTTTAAAAAAGCAGCTTTGGTCTTAGTTTGCAGCTACACATCTTTATATACATGTGGTTAATTTTCATTATTAATTTTGTTCTTCAATCATTATGTTTTATTTTATTTGCTTTAAATTTCACAGATAGGTAATTGGGTAGAATCATCTCCCATTATCATCATATTTTCACAGTTTTGCTTTATATTTTGATGTTGTATTATTTGATTAAAAGCACAGATTTTACAGTTAAACTAATAACTGAGATGAGTGACTCTGAGTCTTAGTTTTCTTATCTTTTAAACATGGAAACAGTATTTTATAGCATAGTAATGTAATAACACAATGTATGGTTAAATTGAAGATTAAATAGGATAACATCCATAAAGAACTTAGCATATGCCTTATACATATTAATCTTTCAGTGAATGGTAGTTCTTGGAGACTAATATTCAGGATTGCTCTTTATAGTTTTTAACTTTTATTAGCATACAGTAGTTAGTCTTACTCTATTTAAATCCCTGTTTGAACCATAATTTCTACTTTATTTATAATTAATATCCTCCAACTTTAGTTTTGTTTTTGGTTCCTAATATACTCTCTGTGCTGTATTGCTGTTTTTTTCCCTCTCATTACATAGACTATATTTTATTTCCTTTGTTTTCCTAGAAAACTAGAATATAGAAAATCTTATTTTAGTTTTACTATTTACTGGCTAAAATTTTCTCCAATACTCTCTTCACAATAATTTTCCAGTTAAAAATTTAAGAACAAAATGTTACATTTGACTCTGATAAGAAATTTAGCTTCACTTAAGTTGCTTTATTTGCCTTCCCAAGTTGTTAATTAGATCTGAGACTACAATCCTTTTATACAAAAGGTTTTTAAATCTTATAAACTTATCCTTTTGGGCTTTTACCCTCAAATTTATAACCATATTAACAAACATTGTTATACCTAGATCTCTATCTTTAATTGTTGTAAATATTTATTATCATTTATATGTTGTACTTTTTTGATTCCTTAAATTCTTTCCCATAAAGACATAATTTATCTTCAAATAGAATAAATTTGTTGGCTCAAAAATTATTCATGAAAGCTGCATTTCCTAAGTCTTGCTTTCAAACATATGCAATAACTTTGCTGGATATAAAATTCTTGAGTTATAACTTTGCTCCCTGAATTATCTGTTGACATTTTCTATCATATGATGATTTAAATATTGAAAATATTGCAAAATATGATGTTAGCATCTTGGTAGATATGGTGGACTTTGGGTTTTTAATTTTTTGTTGTTTTTTGGCTACTTAGGAACTGAACATTTTCCTATTGGCAAGGATCTCCAAATTACTTACTGTAGTTATAGCAGAGTTGAGATTCCAGTGGTGTCTTATCAGAGCCTGATTTTTTTTTTAACATCTTTATTGGAGTATAACTGCTTTACAATGGTGTGTTAGTTTCTGCTTTATAACAAAGTGAATCAGTTATACATATACATATATCCCCATATCTCTTCCCTCTTGCGTCTCCCTCCCTCCCTATCCCACCCACTACGTGGTCACAAAGCACCGAGCTAATCTCCCTGTGCTATGCAGCTGCTTCCCACCAGCTATCTGTTTTACATTTGGTAGTGTATATATGTCCATGCCACTCTCTCACTTTGTCCCATCTTACCCTTCCCCTCTCTGTATCCTCAAGTCCATTCTCTAGTAGGTCTGCATCTTTATTCCCATCTTGCCCCTAGGTTCTTCATGACCATTTTTTCTTTTCTTTGATTCCATATATATATATGTGTTAGCATACGGTATTTGTTTTTCTCTTTCTGACTTACTTTACTCCGTATGACAGACTCTAGGTCCATCCACCTCACTACAAATAACTCAATTTCGTTTCTTTTTATGGCTGAGTAATATTCCATTGTATATATGTGCCACATCTTCTTTATCCATTTATCTGTCAGTGGACACTTAAGTTGCTTCCATGTCCTGGCTATTGTAAATAGAGCTGCAGTGAACATTGTGGTACATGACTCTTTTTGAAATATGGTTTTCTCAGGGTATATGCCTAGTAGTGGGATTGCTGGGTGGTATGGTAGTTCTGTTTTTAGTTTTTTAAGGGACCTCCATATGGTTCTCCATAGTGGCTGTATCCATTTATATTCCCACCAAAAGAGAAAGAGGGTTCCCTTTTCTCCACACCCTCTCCAGCATTTATTGTTTGTAGATTTTTTGGTGATGGCCATTCTGAATGCTGTGAGGTGATATCTCATTGTTGTTTTGATTTGCATTTCTCTAATGATTAATGGTGTTGAGCATTCTTTGATGTATTTTTTGGCAATCTGTGTATCTTTGGAGAAATGTCTATTTAGGTTTTCTGCCATTTTTGGATTGGGTTGTTTGTTTTTTTTAATATGGAGCTGCTTGTAAATTTTGGAGATTAATCCTTTGTCAGTTGCTTCATTTGCAAATATTTTCTCCCATTCTGAGGGTTGTCATTTGGTCTTGATTATGGTTTCCCTTGCCGTGCAAAATCTTTAAGTTTCATTAGGTCCCCTTTGTTTATTTTTGTTTTTATTTCCATTTCTCTAGGAGGTGGGTCAAGAAAGAACTTGCTGTGATTTATGTCATAGAGTGTTCTGCCTATATTTTACTCTAAGAGTTTTATAGTGTCTGGCCTTACATTTAGGTCTTTAATCCATTTTGAGTTTATTTTTCTGTATGGTGTTAGGGAGTGTTCTAATTTCATTCTTTCACATGTAGCTGTCCTGTTTGCCCAGGACCAATCATGGAAGAGGATGTCTTTTCTCCATTGTATATTCTTGCCTCATTCTTTCACATGTAGCTGTCCTGTTTGCCCAGGACCAATCATGGAAGAGGATGTCTTTTCTCCATTGTATATTCTTGCCTCCTTTATCAAAGATAAGGTGACCATATGTGCGTGAGTTTATCTCTGGGCTTTCTATCCTGTTCTGTTGATTTATATTTCTGTTTTTGTTCCAGTACCATACTGTCTTGATTACTGTAGCTTTGTAGTGTAGTATGAAGTCCGGGAGCCTGATTCCTCCAGGTCCGTTTTTCTTTCTCAAGATTGCTTTGGCTATTCGGGGTCTTTTGTGTTTCCATACAAATTGTGACAGTTTTGTTCTAGTTCTGTGAAAAATGCCAGTGGTAGTTTGATAGGGATTGCATTGAATCTGTAGATTGCTTTGGGTGGTGTAGTCATTTTCACAATGTTGAGTCTTCCAATCCAAGAGCATGGTATATCTCTCCATCTATTTGTGTCATCTTTAATTTCTTTCATCAGTGTCTTATAGTTTTCTGCATACAGATCTTTTATCTCCTTAGGTAGGTTTATTCCTAGATTTTTTATTCTTTTTGTTGCAATGGTAAATAGGAGTGTTTTCTTAATTTCACTTTCAGATTTTTCTTCATTAGTGTATAGGAATGCAAGAGATTTCTGTGCATTAACATTGTATCCTGCAACTTTACCATAGTCATTGATTAGTTCTAGTAGTTTTCTGGTAGCATCTTTAGGATTCTCTGTGTGTTAGTATCACGTCATCTGAAAACAGTGACAGCTTTACTTCTTCTTTTCCTATTTGGATATCTTTTATTTCTTTTTCTTCTCTGATTGCTGTGGCTAAAACTTGCAAAACTATGTTGAATAATAGTGGTGAGAGTGGGCTACCTTGTCTTGTTCCTGATCTTAGTGGAAATGGTTTCAGTTTTTCACCATTGAGAATGATGTTAGCTGTAGATTTGTCATATATGGAGTTTATTATGTTGAGGTAAGTTCCCTCTATGCCTACTTTCTGGAGGGTTTTTATCATAAATGGGTGTTGAATTTTGTCGAAAGCTTTCTTTTCATCTATTGAGATGATCATATGGTTTTTCTCCTTCAGTTTGTTAATATGGTGTATCACATTGATTGATCTGCATATATTGAAGAATCCTGGCATTCCTGCGATAAACCCCACTTGATCATGGTGTATGATCCTTTTGATGTGCTGTTGGATTCTGTTTGCTGGTATTTTCTTGAGGATTTTTGCGTCTATATTCATCAGTATTATTGGTCTGTAATTTCTTTGTTTGTAGTATCTTTGTCTGGTTTTGGTATCAGGGTGGAAATGGCGTCATAGAATGAGTTTGGGAGTGTTCCTTCCTCTTCAGTTTTTTGGAAGAGTTTGAGAAGAATGGGTGTTAGCTCTTCTCTAAATGTTTGATAAAATTCACCTGTGAAGCCATCTGGTCCTGGACATTTGTTTGTTGGAAGATTTTTAGTCATAGTTTCAATTTCGTTACTTGTGATTTGTCTGTTCATATTTTCTGTTTCTTTCTGGTTCAGTCTTGGAAGGTTAAACCTTTCTAAGAATTTGTCCATTTCTTCCAGATTGTCCATTTTTTTGGCATAGAGTTGTTTGTAGTAGTCTCTTAGGATGCTTTGTATTTTTTAGGTGTCCGTTGTAACTTCTCCTTTTTCATTTCTAATTTTATTGAGTCCTCTCTCTTTTTCTTGATGAGTCTGGCTAATGGTTTATCAATTTTGTTTATCTTCTCAAAGAACCAGCTTTTAGTTTTATTGATCTTTGGTACTGTTTTCTTTGTTTCTATTTCATTTATTTCTGCTCTGATAGTTATGAATTCTTTCCATCTGCTAACTTTAGGTTTTGTTTGTTCTTTCTCTCATTCCTTTAGATGTAAGGTCAGAGTGTTTATTTGAGATTTTTCTTGTTTCTTGCGGTAGGCTTATATAGCTATAAACTTCCCTCTTAGAACTGCTTTTGCTGCACCCCGTAGGTTTTGGATTGTCATGTTTTCATTGTAATTTGTCTGTAGGTATCTTTTGATTTCCTCTTTAATTTCTTCAGTGATCTCTTGGTTATTTAGTAACGTATTGTTTAGTCTCCATGTGTTTGTGTTTTTTACGTTTTTTTCCCTGTAATTCATTTCTAATCTCATAGGGTTGTGGTCAGAAAAGATGCTTGATATGATTTCAATTTTCGTGAATTTACTGAGCCTTGATTTGTGACCCAAGATGTGACCTATCCTGGAGAATGTTCCATGCACACTTGAGAAGAAAATGTAATCTGCTGTTTTTGGATGGAATGTCCTATAAATATCAATTAAATGTATCTGTTCTGTTGTGTCATTTACAGCTTCTGTTTCCTTATTTTTTTTTCATTTTGGATGATCTGTCCATTGGTGAAAGTGAGGTGTTCAAGTCCCCTACTACTATTGTGTTACTGTCGATTTCCTCTTTTATGGCTGTTAACAGTTGCCTTATGTATTGAGGTGCTCCTATGTTGGGTGCATATATATTTATAATTGTTCTATCTTCTTCTTGGATTGAACCCTTCAGCATTATGTAGTGTCCTTCCTTGTCTCTTGCAACATTCTTAATTTTAAAGTCTATTTTATGTGATATGAGTATTGCTACTCCAGCTTTCTTTTGGTTTCATTAGCATGGAATATCTTGTTCCATTCCCTCACTTTGAGTCTGTATGTGTCCCTGGATCTGAAGTGGGTCTGTTGTAGACAGCATATGTATGGGTCTTGTTTTTGTATCCATTCAGCAAGCCTGTGTCTTTTGGTTGGAACATTTAATCCTTTCACGTTTAAGGTAATTATTGATGTATGTTCCTCTGACCATTTTCTTAATCGTTTCGGGTTTGTTTTTTTAGGTCCTTTTCTTCTCTTGTGTTTCCCACTTAGAGAAGTTCCTTTAGCATTTTTTGTAGAGCTGGTTTGGTGTTGTGGAATTCTCTTATCGTTTGCTTAAGGTTTTGATTTCTCCATCGAATCTGAATGAGATCCTTGCTGGGTAGAGTAATATTGGTTGTAAGTTCTTCCCTTTCATCACATTAAGTATATCATGCCAGTCCCTTCCGGATTGTAGAGTTTCTGCTGAGAAATCGGCTGTTAACCTTATGGGTGTTCCCTTGTATGTTATTTGTTGCTTTTCCCTGGCTGCTTTCAGTAATTTTTCTGTGTCTTTAGTTTTTGCGAATTTGATTACTGTGTGTCTTGGCGTGTTTCTCCTTGGGTTTATCCTACCTTGGAGTCTCTGTGCTTCCTGGACTGGGGTGGCTATTTCCTTTCCCATATTAGTGAAGTTTTCAACTATAATCTCTTCAAATATTTTCTCTGTTCCTTTCTCTCTCTCGTCTCCTTCTGGGACACCTATAACGCGAATGTTGCGTTTAATGTTGTCCCAGAGGTCTCTTAGGCTGTCTTCATTTCTTTTCATTCTTTTTTCTTTATTCTGTTACGCAGCAGTGAATTCCACAATTCTGTCTTCCAGGTCACTTATCGGTTCTTCTGCCTCAGTTATTCTGCTATTGATTCCTTCTAGTGTAGTTTTCATTTCAGTTATTGTATTGTTCATCTCTGTTTGTTTGTTCTTTAATTCTTCTAGGTCTTGGTTAAACATTTCTTGCGTCTTGTTGATCTTTGCCTCCATTCTTTTTCTGAGGTCCTGGATCGTCTTCACTCTCATTAGTTTGAATTCTTTTTCTGGAAGGTTGCCTCTCTCCACTTCATTTAGTTGTTTTTCTGGGGTTTTATCTTGTTCCCTCATCTGGTGCATAGCGCTCTGCCTTTTCACCTTGTCTGTCTTTCTGTGAATGTGGTTTTTGTTCCACAGGCTGCAGGATTGTTCTTCTTGCTTCTTCAGTCTGCCCTCTGGTTGATGAGGCTATCTAAGAGGCTTGTGTAAGTTTCCTGACCTGTTGCAAGATTTTTAATCACAGTTTCAGTTTCAGTGCTTGTGATTGGTCTGTTCATATTTTCTGTTTCTTCCTGGTTCAGTCTCGGAAGGTTGTGCACTTCTAAGAATTTGTCCATTTCTCCCAGGTTGCCCATTTTATTGTCATATAGTTGCTTGTAGTAATCTCTCATGATCCTTTGTATTTCTGCAGTGTCAGTTGTTACTTCTCCTTTTTCATTTCTAATTCTATTGATTTGAGTCTTCTTTTTTTTGTTCATGAGGCTGGCTAATGGTTTATCAGTTTTGTTTATCTTCTCAAAGAACCATCTGTTAGTTTTATTGATCTTTGCTATCATTTCCTTTATTTCTTTTTCCTTTATTTCTGATCTGATGTGTATGATTTCTTTCCTTCTGCTAGCTTTGGGGTTTTTTTTTGTTCTTCTTTCTCTAATTTCTTTAGGTATAAGGTTAGGTTGTTAATTTGAGATGTTTCTTTTTCTTAAGGTAGGACTGTATTGCTATAAACTTCCCTCTTAGAACTGCTTTTTTTTTTTTTTTTGGCGGTACACGGGCCTCTCACTGTTGTGGCCTCTCCTGTTGCGGAACACAGGCTCCGGACGTGCAGGCTCAGCGGCCATGGCTCATGGGCCCAGCCGCTCCACAGCATGTGGGATCCTCCCGGACCAGGGCACGAACCCATGTCCCCTGCTGTGGCAGGCGGACTCTCAACCACTGTGCCACCAGGGATGCCCTAGAACTGCTTTTGATGCATCCCATAGGTTTTGGGTCATCGTGTTTTCATTGTCATTTGTTTCTAGGTATTTTTTGATTTCCTCTTTGATTTCTTCAGTGATCTCTTGGTTATTAAGTAGTGTATTGTTTAGCCTCCATATGTTTGTATTTTTTATAGGTTTTTTCCTGTAATTTATATCTCGTCTCATAGCATTATGGTCGGAAGAGATACTTGATATGATTTCAATTTCCTTAAATTTACCAAGGCCTGATTTGTGACTCAAGATATGATCTGTCTTGGAGAATGTTCCATGAGCACTTGAGAAGAAAGTGTATTCTGTTGTTTTGGATGGAATGTCCTATAAATATCAATTAAGTCCATCTTGTCAAATGTATCATTTAAAGCTTGTGTTTCCTCATTTATTTTCATTTTGGATGATCTGTCCATTGGTGAAAGTGGGGTGTTAAAGTCCCCTACTACGATTGTGTTACTGTCAATTTCCCCTTTTATGGCTGTTAGTATTTGCCTTATGTATTGAGGTGCTCCTATGCTGGGTGCATATATATTTATAATTGTTCTATCTTCTTCTTGGATTGATCCCTTCATCATTATGTAGTGTCCTTCCTTGTTTCTTGCAATATTCTTTATTTTAAAGCCTATTTTATCTGATAAGAGTATTGCTACTCCAGCTTTCTTTTGATTTCCATTTGCATGGAATATCTTGCTCCATCCCCTCAGTTTTAGTCTGTATGTGTCCCTGTGTCTGAAGTGGGTGTCTTGTAGACAGCATATATATGGGTCTTTTTTTTGTATCCATTCAGCCAGTGTGTGTCTTTTGTTTGGAGCATTTAATCCATTTACATGTAAGGTAATTATCGATATGTATGTTCCTATTACCATTTTCCTAATTGTTTAGGTTTGCTATTGTAGGTCTTTTCCTTCTCTTGTGTTTCCTGCCTAGAGAAGTTCCTTTAGCATTTGTTGTAAATCTGGTTTGGTGGTGCTGAATTCCCTTAGCTTTTCCTTGTCTCTACAGGTTTTAATATCTCTGTCAAATCTGAATGAGATCCTTGCTGTGTATAGTAATCTTGGTTGTAGGTTTTTCCCCTTCATCACTTTAAATATGTCCTGCCAGTCCCTTCTGGCTTTCAGAGTTTCTGCTGAAGGATCAGCTCTTAAGCGTATCGGGATTCCCTTATATGTTATTTTTTGTTTTTCCCTTGCTGCATATAATATTTCTTCTTTGTATTTAATTTTTGATAGGGTGTGTTTTGGTGTGTTTCTCCTTGCATTTATCCTTTATGGGACTCTCTGTGCTTCCTGGACCTGATTAACTATTCTTTTCCCATATTAGGGAAGTTTTCAACTATAATCTCTTCAAATATTTTCTCTGTCCCTTTCTTTTTCCCTTCTTCTTCTAGGACCCCTGTAATTCGAATGTTGGTGAGTTTAGTGTTGTCCCAGAGGTCTCTGAGACTGTCCTCAATTCTTTTCATTCTTTTTTCTTTATTCTGCTCTGCAGTTGTTATTTCCATTATTTTATCTTCCAGGTCACTTAAACCTTTTACTGCCTTAGTTATTCTGCTATTGATCCCTTCTAGAGAATTTTTAATTTCATTTATTGTGTTGTTCATGACTGTTTGCTCCTTAGTTCTTCTAGGTCCTTGTTAAACATTTCTTATATTTTCTGCATTCTATTTCCAAGATTTTGGATCATCTTTAGTATCTTTACTCTGAATTCTTTTTCAGGTAGACTATTTCCTCTTCATTTGTTAGGTTTGGTGGGTTTTTACCTTGCTCCTTCATCTGCTCTGTGTTTCTCTGTCTTCTCATTTTGCTTAACTTACTGTGTTTGGGGTCTCCTGTTCACAGGCTGCAGGTTCATAGTTCCCATTGTTTTTGGTGTCTGATCCCAGTGGCTAAGCTTCGTTCAGTGGGTTGTGTAGGCTTCTTTTTGGAGGGACTAGTGCCTGTGTTCCGATGGATGAGGCTGGATATTGTCTTTCTGATAGGCAGGTCCACGTCTTGTGGTGTGTTTTGCGGTGTCTGTGGCCTTATTATGATTTTAGGCAGCCTCTCTGCTAATGGGTGGAGTTGTGTTCCTGTTTTGCTAGTTGTTTGGCATAGGGTGTCCATCACTGTAGCTTGCTGGTCGTTGAGTGCAGCTGGGTCTTGGCTTTGAGATGGAGATCTCTGGGAGATTTTTGCCATTTGATATTACGTGGTGCTGGGAAGTCTCTGGTGGACCAGTGTCCTGAACTTTGCTCTCCCACCTCATTGGCATAGCCCTCACGCCTGGCTGGAGCACCAAGAGCCTGTCCTCTACATGGTTCAGAATAAAAGGGAGGAAAAAAAGAAAGAGGAAGGTAAAATAAAATAAAATAAAATAAAATAATGTAATCAAAATAAAAAAAGAAAATTTTTAAGAAAAAAAAATTTTTAAGTGGAAAAAAAAAAAACGGACAGACAGACCCTAGGACAAATGGTAAAAGCAAAGCTATACAGACAAAATCACAAACAGAAGCGTACAGATACACACTCACAAAAAGAGAAAGAGGGGAAAATATATATATATCATTGTTCCCAAAGTCCCCCTCCTCAATTTGGGATGATTCGTTGTCTGTTCACATATTCCACAGATGCAGGGCACATCAAGTTGACTGTGGAGATCCAGTCTGCTCCTCGTGAGGCTGCTGGGAGAAATTTCCCTTTCTCTTCTTTGTTCGCACCGCTCCTGGGGTTCAGCTTTGGATTTGGCCCCGCCTCTGTGTGTAGGTTGCCTGAGAGCGTCTGTTCTTCGCTCAGACAAGACAGGGTTAAAAGAGCAGCTGCTTTGGGAGCTCTGGCTCACTCAGGCTGGGGGGAGGGAAGGGTACTGAGTGTGGGGCCAGCCTGCAGCGGCAGAGGCCGGTGTAACGTTGCACCCGCCTGAGGTGCACCATGTGTTCTTCCGGGGAAGTTGTCCCTGGATCACGGGACCCTGGCAGTTGCGGGTTGCACAGGCTCCTGGGAGGGGAGGTGTGGATAGTGACCTGTGCTCGCACACAGGCTTCTTGGTGGCTGCAGAAGCATCCTTAGCATCTCATATCCGTCTCTTGCATCCGTGGTGATTGCCACAGCTCACGCCCGTCTCTGGAGCTCCTTTAAGCGGCGCTCTTAATCCCCTCTGCTTGCACAGCAGGAAACAAAGAGGCAAGAAGAAGTCTCTTGCCTCTTTGGCAGCTCCAGACTTTTTCCCGGACTCCCTCTCAGCTCTCTGTGGTGTACTAGCCCCCTTTGGGCTGTGTTCACGCAGCCAACCCCAGTCCTCTCCCTGGGATCCAACCTCCAAAGCCCAAGCTCACCCAGCAGGTGAGCAGACATGCCTCTTGGGCTGATGGGTCCTGGTCGGCACTGATCCTCTGTGTGGGAATCTCTCCGCTTTGCCCTCTGCACCCCTGATGCTGCACTCTCCTCCGTGGCTCCAAAGCCTCAGCCCTCTACCACCCTCAGTCTCTGCCCGCGAAGGGGCTTCCTAGTGTGTGGAAACCTTTCCTCCTTCGCAGCTTTCTCCCACTGGTGCAGGTTCTGTCCCTATTCTTTTGTCTCTTTTTTTTTTGCCGTACTCAAGTATGTGGGAAGTTTCTTTTGCCGTACCCAAGTATGTGGGAACCTGATGTTCTGTCCCTATTCTTTTGTCTCTTTTTTTTTTTGCCATACCCAAGTATGTGGGAAGTTGCTTGCCTTTTGGGAGGTCTGAGGTCTTCTGCCAGTGTTCAGTAGGTGTCCTGTAGGAGTTGTTCCACATGTAGATGTATTTCTGATGTATTTGTGGGGAGGAAGGTGATCTCCACATCTTACTTTTCCACCATCTTGAAGCTCCTCTCAGAGCCTGATTTTTTAGGCTTCTTTGTCATTGATTCTGAGAGCTACCCAATTTTTACATAACTGTATTTTCTGCTTTACTTAACCGGAATCATTTTCTGATGTTTGCCTGTAAGAATTCTGACTGGTGCAGTAGGCAATGTGAATGCACATTCTGAAAGCTTGAAGAACTTTTTTCTTAGAATTAAGAGATTTTACCACAGTGTGTCTAGATATGAATCTTTTCCATTAATTTTTTGAGGCTTTTGCTGTAGACCTGATGTTTCTTGATTCTGCAAAGTTTTCTTCTATTCTGTCTCTGGTTGTTTCCTCTGAACCCACTGCTTGGGCTTATTATCTAGGATTACCTGTTTTTAGGCTAGACCAGTGTTCTCAGTTCTTTTGATATACCAATTTTTCTTCCTTTTAATTTTTTTTTCCTGTAGATATGTCCAGTTTATCCAATTTGGTGATTGAAGCACTAATTTGATTTTATGTAAAATGGGTTTCGCTCTTAGAGACTTCCAAAAATAATTTTAATTTTATAATGCATTCTTCTCTTATTTCAAGGTTTATTTGTGTCTTTCCCTCAACCTTTCCCTTTTCTTTTCTTATCATTCCTTACCTGTGTTTCTGTGTTGAAGGTCCCCCAAGACCACCTCCAGGTTTGATAATTCACTAGGAGTACTTGCAGGATTCAGGAAGTAATTCTACTCACAATTATGATTTATTACAGTGAAAGACTACAAAGAAAAATCAGATGAGGGAAAAAGTGCATGGAATGAAGTCTGGAGGAAAGCAGGCACATGCTTCTAAGGCTTCTCTTCCAGTGGTGTCAGACAGAATGCACTTACTTCTCCAAGCAATGAGTTGTGACAACACTGTGAAATGTTGCCAGCCAGGGAAGCTCATTAAAGACTCAGATCCCAGATTTTTATTGGGGGCTAGTCATGTAGACACCCTCTACCTAGGATGTATCAAAATTTGAGACTTCCATAGGAAATCAGATGGTCAACGTAAATCATTGCTTTCACAAACAGTCTAGGTATGTTGAGTCGCTCCTGTCAGAGTTATGGTACTTCCTCAGAAATCCAAGTTGTCAGACACCAGCCAAGGGCTGTACTTGTAAGTACCTTAAATAATATATCTCTTGGTGTGAAAATCTCCAGTTCTTCAGTCTGCTTTTAAGTAGCTGATTAAACTTTTAAGGATCCAGCACTCTTCATTGCTTTCTCCTTTCAGCCATGGTGCATACTTGGAGCTATCCTTAATAAATGGGTCACATTAGGAGACAGATGCCACACAGTAATTCACCCAGGCAAAGTTTAACATAAAATGTTAATAAGCTATGATGGGAGTAATTATAAAGATGTGAAACAAAATATAAGTGTAATTTATTGCTGAGGAAGAGTACCTAAGGGAGGACAAACTTGGAAGAGTGCTCCTCCACAAGGTTGTGATTCAGACCTCATTAGAGAAGATGTAGTTGCAGCCCACTGGATGGTCCCACTGCTTGACCAACATCACAGGGAGATCTGAAACTTAGGTGGCCCTTCACAGTTGTTCTAGATGTGGAGGAGGTGGCTGGACTTCAGTGACCAGTTATTAGTTGCAGGCTTCCCCAGGAAGAGGCTTTGACAGGATGTCACTCTGAGGTTCTGTAAGCGACAGATTTAATGGTATGAGGTAAGATCTGTTTGGAATAGTTTGTTTGGTCAGAGTTGTGTGTACTTGAAAGGAGTTTTCAGATGATGGAAATCCATAACTGAGGAGCAGAAAAATATTTTTTCTTCTAGATGAAATTAGTTCACCATTAGGATGATCAAGGTGGAACATTGGGGAATGAATCAACAGTAGCATCTGGTAAATCAGAAATTGCTGACGTCTTTGATTGTCCTGGATTCCTGCCACATTAGGATCCCAGACAGATGACCAACTAGTATGAGTTTAATGCTTTGGCTAGACAGGATATGGCTCAGGCATTTCAATTCAGATATTTGATCTTGGATCTTGGAGAGTTGGTTAAATGCTGACAGATGGTAAGAATGTTGCTCAGGCTCCAGGAGATTGCCATGTTTTTGAACTTGTCCTGGTGCATTTGGGAGGTTCTTTTTTTATTTAAAAAAATTATCTCAATAAAGAGGTTTTAAAAACACTCAGCATTATTAAGCTGGTTATTAAAGGTAGGTTTTTTTTTTTAGGAAAATGTGATTTGTTTTTATTTCCTTTGCTAGTATAAATTAGTGAAATATTTCAATAAAAAAGCATTTATTGGTGCTCTTGAGCACATAATACACAATACATACTACTCTAGATACTAGGAATGTAAATCTAAGTTAGATATAGATCTCTCCTTTTACCAGCTGTTACCCCTGAGAAAGGATATGTTTCAGATAGTAGTATTTATTTTAATTTGACTTTAAATCCACTGGGTCAAAGTTGGGCCTTGAGGTAGAGGATTAACCTCAAAGGTTTGTTTCTGAAGCTTTCATCCAGACTCTCCTTCTGTCAAGTATGCACACAGTCATTTTCACTGTGACAGGCAAAATTGATGAAGATGCATTTAGGATTAGAAAGTAACCTAAATCTAAACTTATCCTGAGCATGAGTCAATTATAAACCAAGACCACAGACCTGGAAAATTGCTATCAGGGTTTGTTACAACCTATGAAAACCTAATAAACAATTTAACTTCTCTGCCCTGGAAAACAAACTCACCAGGTATATTTAACACACAGATACACACACAGAAAAACAGATACACAAAACCAATAACAAAAATACATTCTGTGGAGATGTAATGAACCTCAACCTTTATCTCATACTGTTTGTGAAAAGTAACTCAGTGTGATTCAAAGACCAGAAATGTAAAAATAGCAATTAAACAGAAAATATAGGAGACTATCTTTGTGACTTTGGAGTAGGCGTATATTTTTCAGATATTACATAAATAGCACAAAGGATGTATGCCCAGCATATAGAGTATTTTTTAAGAAAAACTCGTAAAACTCTGGACATCCAAATGACAAAAAATGAATCTAGACACAGACCTTACACTCTTCACAAAATTTAACTCAAAATGGATCACAGACCTAGATGTAAAAGGCAAAACTGTAAACCTCCTAGATGATAGCATAGGAGAAAATCTACATGACCTTGGTTATGTTATCACTTTTTAGATTCGATACTAAGAGCATGAACTATGAAAGAAATAATTGATAGGTGGACTTCATTAAAATTAAAACTTCTCCTCTGTGAAAGGGTCAAGAGAAAGAAGAGATAAGCCTGGGGTTGGGAGAAAATATTTGTAAAACATATATCTGATAAAGGACTGTTATCCATAATATACAAAGAACTCTTAAAATTTAGCAGTTTGAAAACAAACAGCCTGACTAAAAAATGGGCCTAACAGACACCTCACTTAAGAAGATATACAGATGGCAAATAAGTATATGCAGAGGTGCTCCATATCATATTTTATGAGGGAAATGCACATTAAAACCACAATGAGAGACTTCCCTGGTGGTGCAGTGGTTAAGAATCCGCCTGCCAACTCAGGGGACACGGGTTTGAGCCCTTGTCTGGGAAGGTCCCACATGCCACGGAGCAAATAAGCCTGTGTGCCACAATTACTGGCCCTGCACTCTAGAGCCTGCGAGCCACAACCACTGAGCCCACGTGCCACAACTACTGAAGCCCATGTGCCTAGAGCCTGTGCTCCATAACAAGAGAAGCCACTGCAATGAGAAGCCCGCGTACCACAACGAAGAGTAGCCCCTGGTCACCACAACTAGAGAAAGCCCGTGCACAGCAATGAAGACCCAACACAGCCATTAAATAAATTAATTAAATTTAAAAAACAAAACAAAAATAAAACCCAAAAACACAATGAAATACCATTACACAACTGCTAGAATGGTTAAAATACAGAAGCCTGACAACACCAAATGCTGGCACAAGATGTGGAGTTCAAATGTGAAGCAAGAGAAACTCTCATTTATTGCTGATGGGAATACAAAATGGTACTGCCACTTTGGAAGACAGTAATTACAAAACTAAACATATTCTTACCATATGATCCAGAGCAATCTTGCTTCTTGGTATTTACCCAAAGTAGTTGAAAACTTATGTCCACACAAAAACCTGAACAAGGATGTTTATAGCAGCTTTATTCATAATTGCTAAAACTTGGAAGAAACCAAGATGTCTTTCAGTAGGTAAATGGATGAACTGTGGTACATCCAGACAATGGAATATTATTTAGAACTAAAAAGAAATGAGCTATAAAGCCATGAAAAGACACGGAGGAACCTTAAATGCATGTTACTGCATGAAAGAAGCCAGTCTGAAGAGGCTACATTTTGTATGATTCCAACTTTATGACGTTCTGGAAAGGGCAAACCTATGGAGACAGTAAAAAGGAACAGTGGTTGGGTTCAGAGGGTGAATAGGTGGAACATAGGTCTTTAGGGCAGTGAAAATATTCTGTATGTTACCATAATAATGGATATATGTCATTATAAATTTGTCTAAACATTTAGAATGTACAAGAGTAAACTGTAATATAAACTATGGACTTTGTGTGATTATAGTATATTAGTGTAGGTTCATTAATATCAATTGTAGCAAATGTACCACTCTGGTGGGAGACGTTTATAAAGAGGGGAATTTTGCATGTGTAGGGGCATGGGGCATATGGGAAATCTGTACCTTCCTCTCAATTTTGCTGTGCACCTTAAACGGCTCTAAAAAGAACAGAGCCGTTGTTGAATTAAAAAACCTATTACAATTCAACAGTAAGAAGTCAAATTAACCCAGTTTAAAATAGACAAAGGATTTGAAAGGATATTTCACACAAAAAAGACGTGTATGGCCTCCTAGCACAGGAGAAGATACTTAACACATTGGCAGTCACAGAAATGGAAATTAAAAGCACCGTGTGGCAGCACTACACATCTGTTAGAATGGCTAAATTAAGTGTTGCCAAGAATTTGGAGGTACTAGAACTGTAATGGGAATGTAAAATGATACAAATACTTTGGAAAACATTTTGATAATTTCTTAAAAGGTTTAAGATACACTTAACCATGTAACCTGACATTTTAGGTTTTTAACTAAGAGAAATAAAATCTTATGTCCACATACCAAATTATACATGAATGTTCATGGCAACTTTATTCATAATGGCCCCAAACTGGAAACAACCTAAATGTCTATCAAAGGAAGAATGTATAAATAAGTTTTGGTATATCTATACAGTGGACTACCACTGTGTATTAAAAAGGAATAAACTACTGATACATGAAAAATAGAGATGTATCTCAAACACATTATGCTGAGCGAAAGAAGCCAGACCTAAAATATATACATCGTGATTCTATTTTTGTGAAGTTCTAGGAAAGACTTGTATAATAGAGTGACAGAAAAAGATTTCTGGAGCCAGGGGGTAGGTGAGTACTGACAGGGAATGAGTATAAGGTAACCATTTGTGGTGATGATTGCACAGGTGTATGCTTTTATCAAAAGTTATCAAACTGTACATTAAAAATGGGTGCATATTATGTATGCAAATAATACCTTAATAAATTTGATTTTAAAAAGAAACTATTTGAAAAATAGTATTTGTTTATATAAAATGAACTGTCGTGAAGGACAGTTTCTTTTCCCAAAGTTGCATATTTTGCCTCTTATACTAAGTCTTGCTGAAAAAATAAGCTTGAGTCAACTTTCTAAAGTAGCCTTAACATTTTTGAAATTAGTGTTGACCTCTTGCACATAAACCTGACATCAGTTTAGACTTCTTTCTAATTTTGCAATAATAAACAGTATTATTAAGCCAGAGTTAGATAAATGAACAAGTTTTAAAAGATAATAAGAACATACAAATTGATTGTATTAAAGTAGAATAGCAAACCAAATGCATTCTTCTTTGAAGTTTCCCAGATGATTATGTGAAGAATGTTGGCTATGTAAAGAGGTAGCAGGTGGGGACACAGTGTGTTGGAACTGAGCATTTTAGAGGAATTACGATGAATGTCTCATGTACTATTAAAAAGAGAACAGCTCTCCTTAATCTATTCTTCAGTATTCCTTGCAACTAAAATACTTGCTTTAATAGCAATTCTGTCTTTCAATAAATGTGAATACTGGCAAATCCCCAAGTTTAAAATATCACCATGCACAGTAATATTATTTTGGTGTGTGGATGCTAGGAGGTGGACTCAGTGTACTTATTGGCATAAAGACTTGTTTCTCTTCTTCCTTCCTTTTCCTTGCAGATATAAATGCATCTTAGGATTCATAGGTGACTGCAAATAAATCTGAGAGAAATTTCGTTTTTCAGACTTAAATATTGCATCATTTGTGAATTTCACTAACTTGGAGCAAATGACTGTGGTGAGAAGTTAGTATAGGGTAACGTTGGAGTTATCCTCAGAAAATTCTAAGCAGAGGTTTAGTGTTAATAAGCTGATGAAAATATTGTATTTGACACTAGTCTTTCTGAGCATCCGTAATATATGAAACTGTGGCGTGTGATCTCTTTGTCAGGACTGAACTTAAGATAAACGAGTGTTCTGCTTTTTGAGTAAAGTGATCACTGACCTTTATTGGTTTGATCATTAGTTATGGTATAAATGAAACAGCTTAACATTTTACAATTTCCCTTCTCTCTCAGTGTCCCAGTAAGCCCTTAGATCCCCAACTTTAAAAGCATTTTAAAAAAATCATTGATATAGGGCTTTCCTGGTGACGCAGTGGTTGAGAGTCTGCCTGCCGATGCAGGGGACGCGGGTTCATGCCCCGGTCTGGGAGGATCCCACGTGCCGCATAGCGGCTGGGCCTGTGAGCCATGGCCGCTGAGCCTGGGCGTCCGGAGCCTGTGCTCCGCCAACGGGAGAGGCCACAACAGTGAGAGGCCCGTGAACCCAAGAAAAAAAAAAAAAAAGTTGATATAGCTTTTTTGTTGTTGACTTTCAAATTGACAAAAATTAATAACCCTTGAGTAAGATCACCTGTGTAATGAGATTGGCTGTGCAAGTTTGGAGATAAGGTGTATACTAGAGTTACATTGCTCTGTGTTATAAAAGGTAGAGGAATTTGAAGAGCAGATGAAAAAATTCTGTGGGAAGAAATAGACCCCAAAGGAGATAAAAGCACCCTTCCACCCAGCCATCATCACAAGGAGACAAATATTTGTTGGGGAGGAGGAGAGGTTAAGTTGTGCAATTTAAAGCTTATTCTCCTTCTCCACTGCAGAGTTTTTGGTAGAATCTAAATTGCTCACTAATGGTTGGTAATAAATGCATTCTTTAATGAAATCAAGTAGATGCTGAGTTGTACAGTAGCTTGAATATGGGATGAATACAATGAGGGCAAGTGAATACAGTGGAGTCAGAAGATAAAGGACACTAAGTTCAAGGTTACAGTTAAATTGGTGTCTCCTAGAATTGGTGAGAATGTTCACATTATTAAAATATTTTTGAGGGAAAGCTCATATTCATTCATTCACTCATTCATTTATTCAGTCAACACATATGCAATGGAAAGTACTTTAATGTGCTGAGTACTGGGCTTGTGGTATCTAAACCAACAGACATCTCTGCAGTTATGCAGTTTGTAATCCAGTAAGGAAAGCAGTTACTGAACCAAAGTCACATAAGTAGCTGTAAACATTTTATTTGTGATAATTACTGTAAAAATATCAGGGTGCTGTGAAAGCGTGTAAGAAAGGAAACTAATTTTGACTGGGACATCAAAAAGGACTATCAAAGGGAGTGAATTAAGTTCATACCTAGAACACAGATAAGATTAATCCCGATGAAGACAAGAGAAGAGAGTGCTCCAGGAATTTATTTATTAGGATTTGGTACAGTAACAAGTAACAGAAAATCCAAAATAACAACGGCTTAAAAAGAAGTTTATTTCACTCCACTTGCAAAACTTAGAGCTGGGCAGTCCAAGGATGGTAGAGCTCATCAGTATAAGGAACCCAGTATTCTTCTATTTTGTTGTTCTACTAAGTATGTCCTCTAGTTCCAAGGATCCCTCATGGTCCAGGATGACTGTGCCAGCTCCAGCCATTTCATTAGCATTCCAATCAGCGGAAGGAGGAAAGGGAGGAAGAAGGACATGCCCCATTACTTTAAGAACACTTCTTATATCCCAGGGTTATAACTTAACAACACGGTCACATGTAGCTGTGGCAGAGATTAGGAAATGTGGTCTGTATTCAAAGCAGACATGTGCCTAACTAAAAGTTAGGGTTCTATTACTATAGAAAAAGAGGGCTAGGTGTTCTCTTATGTTGGGAGACAGCTGACGGCTTCTGGAAGAGAAAACCTTATGTGCTTAGTTATATAAAGTTCTAGATAAGAGAAAGTTTGGTATATTCAAGAGAAAGCATAGTGTGTTTAAATGTTATGAGCAAAGGGGAGGAAGAATGGTGGCAATGGGACAAAACTAGAGAGGTAGGTAAGGGCAAATCATACACAGCCTTTTGAATCATGTTAAGAATTTTGAATTTTATCCAAAGAAAAATGAAAGACTATGTAATAGTCTTTTCCAGTTTTTAAGGAAAAGGGTAACATTTTCCCATTCTCATATAAGAAATTTTTTTCTCTGGTCACAGTGTGGAGAGTATTTTAGAAATGTTGAAAATATATAGAAAGTTAAAGTAATAGTACACTTTGGCATACAATTGCATATTTATTAATTTATTCTGACAAAAGCATCGGACAAGAGTACAAATCTGGAAGGATATGCACTGAATGTTTACATTGGGAATGAAGTTAGGGAAGTTTCACTTTCTCTTTTATAACTTTTTATTTTGAATGATTTGTTTTACAATAAACATGTATTACTTTAAGTTTCATTAAAAATTAATGAATCAGGCTTCCCTGGTGGTGCAGTGGTTGAGAGTCCGCCTACCGATGCAGGGGACACGGGTTCGTGCCCCGGTCCGGGAAGATCCCACATGCCGCGGAGCGGTTGGGCCCGTGAGCCATGGCCGCTGGGCCTGCGCGTCCGGAGCCTGTGCTCCGCAGCGGGAGAGGCCACAACAGTGAGAGGCCCGGGTACTGAAAAAAAAAAAAAAAAAAATGAATCAATTTCAGTTTTGAAAAACAAAGACAAAAAGACTTGCTGACTTGCAGTCCAGATTGCTGACTCCTACTTCAAGTGGTGTTCCTTTGTTTGCTCTCCATTTCTGACGGTTGCCTCCTTCCTGGAGTCTATTTGCCCAGTCCCTTTGCATTTGACGGTTCTATTAGGCTGATTTCCTACTTTTTAATATGGTTTTTGCATTTCTGATAGGATGAGGGACAGTTTTGTCTTGTTCCATCATCCCATTTCCCCACTCACACATCGCTCTCCTATATCCTGGCTATGTCGAGCAGCCTAGGTTTCTGATTTTCCTCCAGGGACTTTTGGACAGGACATGGGCATCCTTGGATTTTCCCTTTTCCTACCGTCACTATGTTTCTAAAGACATGCATTCAGGAGTTGAGCAAAGAGGATTAAAGAGGCTCTGTTGGATCATACCTGGTCCTTGATCCTTTTACTGAACTGTATACACTTTAGCTGCTTAGACTTACAGAATTTTAGAGTTAAAAAAAAAAGAGTTTAAAGGCCATCAATTACAAAGTGTAACATAACACAGAAATTCCTTTGTGATATTCTGAATATCTTGAATATTTCTTGTCTCTTTGAAGAGCTCTAGTAATTAGAAACTTCCTTTTAATTAGTAGTGTCATAGAAAGATTATAGGACCCAGAGTCAGAGGACTTGTATTATAATCTGCCCTCATTTGTAGGATGACCTTGCAAATTGAGTAACATTGTGAACCTTAGTTTCTTCACTTGTAAATAGGGATAACTCCTATCCTACTTTATTGGGCTATTCCATATCTGAAAACATTTTCTGAACTATAAACCATATATAATTATTATATAATTATGTTTTTATATGTAACATATAGCATAGTTGTTATATGCTATATATAATTATTATATAAACATAATTATGTTTAACATAAAATATGTGAAAATGATATATTGTGTATAATTATACAATTATAATATGTGTAATTAAAATATTTACATAAAACATTTTCATGTAACATAATTTTAATATTTTATATATATATATTTCTTATATACATAATATATATATATATCTTACATCACAAGGAAATTCCATTTCTTCAATGTTAGACTGATGTAATTATTCTAGAAGTATTTTTCGTTGATTGAGCTCAAATTTGCCTCCCCACGGTATTTATGTATTATGACTTTTATCCTCTGAAACAATGTAGAACTTGTCCAGTATTTCTTCTGCATAATTACTATGCATTAACCAGAAAGCTAATAGGCCCAAACTATGAAAATTTAGGTTTATGTTCTGTGGAAGAATTTCCTGGCATCTGGAACTTTAGGAACACAATTGGATCGCCAGTAAAAAGTTTGAAAGGCATTTGAAATAAAGGAAACTGTGAACTTAAGTGTGTTTATGTAACTTCTTTCCCATATATAATTGAAGGTTATATTTAGTTTGATAAAATCTTTCCCAGGCATCTTTTATTGTAAACCAGTGAAGTGGAGAACTATGGTTGTACACAGCTAACATCTATACTGACTTTAGGGGGCAGTACTAAACCACTGATAAATTTTGTTATTTCTGCTAATGCTATTGGCAATGGTTAATATAAAATAAAACTAAAATAAGAATAATGAGATTTGTGATGCAATTATATACACCTCTTAATGTTAGTAGAATTTTTTAGGTAGTCAGATGAAAATGTTAGTTTGAAATTCATTTAATGATTTGTTTAATAAATAATTATTACATTACATTATGCACAACACATTGTAAGAGATACAAATGTAAATAAGGCATGTTTACTTTCAGATAACTTACAATTAAGTTGGATAAGTAAGTTTGTGTGTGTGTGTGTGTATACAACTCTTTCAGGATAAAGTTTAATTAAAAAAAGCAACATTTATTGTTTATTTTTTATGAACCAGTTGCTGTCAAGCAACTAATTTTATCCGCATACAGCCCTATCAAGTAAGAACTGTTGTTATGCCTGCTTTGCCGATGAGGAAGCTGAGGATTAGTAAGATTATGTGATTTGCTCAGTCACACAACTTGCATGTGGCAGAGCCAGGAATGTATATCTGTTTGTATATCTTAAATGTATGTTTGTTTGACTTCAAGGCTTTTGCTCTTTGCCAGAGAGATGATGCAGTCTATCATCTCAAAGTGTGTGTGAAATAACACAATACACAAACTCTCAGAAAGAGCTATAGACATTCAGAAGAGAGCAACATCATTTCTATTTGTGGGAAATCTGGAAAAATGTACGTAAGAGGTGAAACCTGAACTGTATTTTGAGGAATCATTGGGATTATAAGAGAATAGTAGCTAAAGACAGTAGTTAATATTTACTGAAACCTTACTATGTTTCAGGCACTTTATATTCATTACCCTATTATCAGGAAAAAATTCTGAGGGAGGTACTACTGTACTATTTTCCCACTGCATATGTGAGGTAAGTGAGGGGGACAGTGGTCATATCTGATGAAAATCACACTACTAAGTAGGCTAATAAGTAAGAGAGTTAGAACTTGAATCCAGGACTAATTTTAGAGCCTAAACTCTTAACCAGTACAATAGCTATATGGAGAAGTGAGGTGGGGGCATGAACAAAACATGGAACAGATTAGGAAAGGGTAAACAATTCCATTTGGTTATAGTCTGGGGTGAGTAAAATAGAGTAAGAAAAAGAACTGAAAAATAGTTTGATCATGAAACCTTGAGCCATATTAAGGAATTTTGATATTATTTGCTGTACAGTGGGAAATAATTGGAGATTTATGAGCTGGGGAGAGACATAAGCAGAGTTTTTCTTTGTGGAGGAGAAAGAGACAGAGGAAGAGAACTGATTAATCTATAAAATGTTGATAATTCTTAGCCAAGTATGTAATCATTTATAGAGACGTACATGTCAACCGTGATGGTCAGACCAGTGACTGATCATTAGTTGGTGAAGGAGATGCCCATTTGATCATTCTGTTCATTTTTGTAGACAGCATTGATCAAACATATACATGCTCTAGAGTCAGGTAGTCTGGATTAGAATCCTTTTTCTGTCACTTACCAGCTCTTGACCTTGGGTTTTACTTGACTTCTCTGTGCCTTAGTTTAGTATTCGCCTGAAAGCATTGTGTGAATTAAAATAATGAATAATAGAGTGTTCAATAGATCGTAGCTATCGTTATTATTGTATCTTACAGACAGTAACTGATTGAAGGACTACTGAAGTTCATAATTTCTCAGTTATTGAAAATTGATAAAGGGAAATTTAAGATGTGAATATAAAAATCAGTCATTTTATGAAGTCTTATTTTCTATTTTTAAAAGTAACAGCTTTTGGGGGGAGGTGGGTGCTATTTACAATTCAGAATGTAAACTATCTTTACTAACTTCAGTAATCATGATCTATCAATGTTGTACACTGAACACTACATTCTGAATATTTTTAGACAAACTTATTGTCTTTCCAGTTTTTTAAAAAAGTTCAGTCTGCTGAGTCTTCAGCAGGCTCTTTGAATGTGGAATTTTTCTTCAGTTCTGACAAAATTTCTTGCATTATTACTTTGACAACTTCTTCTCACCTTTACATGAAGCATTCTTTGTTTGATCCCCTAATTTTCTTAACTTTTAATGTCTTTTGATCTTTTGTTCTGTCCTCTGGGAAATTTGCTGTGACTTATTTTCCAGCGGTTCTGTTGGATTTTATGCATTTATTTGTTTTGTAGCATTCTGTTCTTGTTTTAGGGATGCAAATATCTTCTGTCTCTCTGAGGATATTATTTATAACTTTTTTCTGTATATTTATGTTGTTCTGTTAAAGCAGCAGTTCCCAACCTTTTTGGCACCAGGGACTGGTTTCATGGAAGACAGTTTTTCCACAGATGGGGGGAGGGGGATGGTTCAGGCGGTAATGCGAGCGATGGGGAGCGGCAGATGAAGCTTCGCTCACTTACCTTCTGCTGTGTGGCCCAGTTCCTAACAGGGGTCTCTGGGGGTTGGGGACCCTTGTTTTAAAGGTTTCCTTCCAATATGTGGTGATCCTTGTGTTTCTGTTCATATTTAACTAAAAAATTAGGAACTGTTTGTGTGGATGGAGTTTGTAGAGAGGGGGCTTCACAGTAGGCATTAAGGCATAGATGCCCCACCATTTTCCTAAATACGTACAGATCACTTTTCTTGAGAGGTCCATTTCTGCAGAGAGGAATATATTCTTGGATCCTACCTGGAGGATATGAACTTAGCTCTCATGTTCTCTAAGACAAATGTGGGAAGGCACTGGGGTAGGTTGAGAATCTTCATTTACTACATAGATGTTCACTTAATTTCATTGTTTTTAACGAGGCACCCCTCGGCTTATTGTACATAGATTCTTAAAATTCATAATCCCTTTGCTTCAACCTCATCAGAATGTAAACCTCCAATTTCTTGTCAGGTGGTAAAGGTTTAGTTTCTCAGCTGGCTGAGGTGGAGTTTCCATTCTGTTTCAGCTCCACCAGCACCTACACCTTCACAGGTAGTCAGTCTCTCTAATTCTTAAGCCCTTTTGAGGGTGTTGAATCATGAGTAGATCTGCTTCTTATTCTTCCTCCTTGCAGGCACTTTGTTTTCAGTTTTCTTAAGTTTGCTAAGTTAATTTGATAAATCATCTGTTTATCATTATCTAAACGTTTTCTTGATATTGCTCATCTGCTAACATCCCTCCAGTTGTCCTTGTCCTTATGGTTTAGACCATTTTTACAAAAGTTTTGCTGTCATTTAAGTGGGATTTGGGAAGTAGTAAAAGTAAATATGTATGTTTAACATGGGGGTCCTATTATTAATTTTAAAAGTATTACCCCTCTTATATGTATAATACAAAATTTTATGAAGCTCATATTTTTTCAGAAAGGAGACTACCATTTTGGTGACATTGTGAAAAATGGGCTTTTTATCAATTCCTGTTTCAATAAAGTATTTTCATGCTATTTCTCTGATTGCATTAGAAATCATAATATTTTTCTCATTTGTTGCTATTCCTGTATTTTCTTGGGTCATTTCCATGTCCTGTTCTTCAATACAAACTTTGTAATTTACCAGTCTTTTTCATCCAGCTTTTTCACTTTTCTTTCACTTTCAACTTCGAGTTGAATTATACATGCTTTCTGGCTGATTCGCATGGCACAGCCACATAACTGTGGCTAGAATTAAGCTGACTTCTGCTTGCTAACATACACCATAAGAAATTTATGTAATTTAATTGATGTTAAGATATCTAAATGACACTGATATAATATATACATTGATAAAATTAATATAGACATATAAATTTAATTTCAGAGAACTTCATCTACAATAAATTTGTCACCAGGAGAAGTGGAAGAAGAAGATGATGATGAAAACACTTGTGGGCCCTCAGGACTCTGGGAAGCATTAACTCCTTGTAATGGATGTAGGAACCTTGGCTTCCCCATTCTTGCACAGGTAATGGTTTGCTTTCTTAAGGTACAATAAAACATAAAAATGGTTGCCTATGTTTTTAAGTAAATTTCTTTTCTTCCCCTCTGCAAATCCAATTAGCGTCTTCTTCACTTTGTAATTTTTCTTCAGTTGAAGGTCAGTAAAATGCTTATGTAATTAGCTGTACATGTATGCATATGCAAACACATAGTCTATATAAATTTTTGTGCTTGTTTTATTTTTGTCATGATGCTTGTTCCAGAAAAATTGAGTTGTTTATGAAGTTTTAGTATCTATGATTTGGAAATATTTCATTAAAAAATGCTATTTTGAAATTAAATCACAATTTATATTTAAATAATAATAAAAATGATTTAAAAGGAAGCATATGAAAGCTCTTTAAAAGCAGCAGTGATTATTTTTCTTAGCACAATGGAATATCATAGAATAATGTGTGCCACTGAAGATTATGCACTACAATTCAAAAATGAGACCAGAACACTAAAACATCATTTACAATTTTGAAATCATTTCACTACGCATTAAGTCACTTTTAATTCTATTGTGTCACCTTCAAATTTTTGTTGTGTACTGTGGTCTGCAAGCCCTTAGAGGAGTTTCAGAAATAAATAAAATAAGCCAAACAGAATTAGGAAATGTGAAGCCACAAAGAAAATATCTCTACATGAAGACGAAAAAGCACTTAATATGAAAAACAGCAAAAATAATCTAGGACAGAAAATAACTCATTATATCTCAAAAATATTATTTTCTGTTTTGCAACAAATATGAAACGATTTTGTCTAAGAAACCATTACATGTTTTTACATGTATGTCATAATTTGATCACAGCCACCCAAATTACAATATAAATTTATTGTAGCACACTAACTAGGATAGTCAAATCAGCATATAGTACTTAAAGAATCTCTTCACCTTAATATGAACTATTTATAGAACTTTATGACAATTTATACTAACCATTACAGAATTATTATCAATATATACTGGGCTATGAGATCCATAAAGGTAGAGACTATGTGTTGCTTGGTGTCTACGATCTAATGCCAACATTGTTCCTGGCATGTTGTCAGAATTAAGTAGTAGTTGAATTAAATAATAAACAAATGTGTATGTTCTGTAGGGTTTCATTTCTTCACTTAAAGTTTTTACATATAGAGTTTTACCTCATATACAGAAGGGTGTATGAGAAAGGAAATTAAGAAACATACGTTTTAATTTTATTAATATTCTCTTATCTGCTTAACAATTTACCAATAATTGAATGTTTTTACCTATTTTTTTGTTTTATAAAATTAACACCTTTGTATTTTTTATTTTAAAAGTAGAATTCTTATAAAGTAGTAGGGCTCTAAGCTATCAATAATATATGGCTGTATCTGGGTTCTCCATTACCTTACTAACATATACTTTTATTTTTTTAATTTTAATTTATTTTGTTTTATTAGGTTTGGTAGTAGGCTTGGTAGTAACTTGCTTTTGGTTTACAATTTTTAAATATTTTTCTTTGACTATTTTTCTGTGGAGACTTGCATTGCTCCAATAGGTATTGAGTATTACTATTTTAGTAGTTACATTTACCATAAAATGTTTCCCAGCCTGCAGCTTTTCTTTTTTTCTTAATATTGTATGAGCGTATGTTGTGTAGTTTTTTAAACTATCAAATTCATTAAACTTCTTGGTCTTATTTTTTTGATTCATTTCATCCAGAATTCCTTTTAACAAATTTCAAATATGGCTCTATATTTGTTTTTAACTTGTTGATATATGGTTTTTCTATGACTTTCCATTTGGCAATAACTCCCATTACTTTCATTATATTTCATCCTGTTTGGCGTGGGGTTTCTTCTGAACCTCTTAATTTTCCTATTTTTAAAAACAATGACCCCCTTTTGATATTTGTACATATATATGGCAGGAGAAATCATTATTGTATTAAAACTATTAACTGACATTGTCTGCTTTTTAAATTTATATTTTATAATTACTATGTCAAGTTTAAAAAGTATTCTTATTGGGGTTTTAATTGTTACTGCATTAAATCTATAAATTTACTTGAGATGCAGTATGTTTTTTTTTAATGTCTTTAATCTAACAAATCAAAAGTAGAATTCTTTTACCAGTGTTCTCTTCTAGCCTTCTTTTACGAATGTTCTCAATTTGTGATGAGCTCCCCTTTAACATTTATATGTGTGTGTGTATATGTGTGTGTATATATATATATATATATATATACACATATACACACACACATCCATATATATATATAATTACAATAAAATTTTTAATGTGTGATGGTGCAAAACTATAAAAATATTATATTTCACAACAAAATTAATGTGCAATGGTTGGCACACTAGTATAGCTTAATACATTTATAGTTTAAAACTTTGATGTCATGTTGCTTTCTAGGCTTAATTTACCTTGTCCTGTCTCCTATTGGTTGCTTCTGTCCCTGGTTATGTATTTTGGAAGTTTTAGAATTTTCTTTGGCTAATAAATGTAGATCACAGATGGATTGGGATCTTTGAGAGTAATCTTTAGCATTTTATTCTGTCATCTGTTTATTTAATCACAATATCAAGTGAAGGGAAGGTTACAGATAGTTCAGAGCCTGATTGTAAATCCCTATTTAGTTTTATTACTACCCTTTCCTGTTAATAGAGCATATGTTATTAGAGCAGAGAATTTGAGTTGAGTTGTATGGTGGATGATATTGCTTTCCTCCACCATCTTAGATGAGATGTCCACCTCTGCACCATGTGCAGTGCAGGGCTTTGAGGCTCTTTCCTAAAGAGTCAGTCCTGATGGGTGGAGACCCTCTGTTCACCATCCTGTTCACTCATGTAGCCTTCACTCGGTAAGGTTGAGATGAGGGGTCTGGATACTAAGTCTTTAGCTGTTTTGCAACATGCTTGCCAGCAGTCTCTGCTCCTGCAATCAACATACTCATGCTGCCCCATGGGGAGATGCCAACAGCTCTTATTGATGGGCTAGAAGTACCCTCTGAGGACAAGAGGGCTTGCAGTCCTTGCTAACAACAATATTAAGACATGTTGAAAGCAACCACTATGACCATGCTGACTGTACTTCCTCCTGGATCTAGGAAGGCTGCTCCTGCTAGGGCTGTGTTTCTCTTTTGAGTCTGCAAACATGGTTGCAGTCATATGCACAGCACCAGTGGTGGTGCCTGTTGTTACAATTGCTCCTTTTATCAGGCTCTGTAGGCTTTGTAACTGCAGAATTATGTGAACTCTTAAATGCAGTATAAGTGGGAGGCATGATGAATTCATTCCTCCCCAGCATAATCATAATAGGTGGCCCCAAACACTTCAGGGTTTATGTGAAGGCTCCTGATGCTCACTTGATCTTGATTCCTTCCATAGAAATAGGTAGCATTTGCCTAGGGAAAGACAAGTAAAATAAAGTGAGACCAGAAAGACTGCTCCCTTCTATTCCTATAGCTAAACAAAAGAGCTTATAATAAGAATTTTGAGCTCTCAAGTCCACTCTCCCATTTGATGCAACAGTGCCCCCTACAGTATCTCCACAGTGACCGCAATGATCATCCAGTTTGCTTGGACAGTTTGTGTCAGTGAGAACACTTATTAAAATACACTTTTGTTAGTATTTCTGCTGGTCAGGTGGTATGTGCTTTAATATTTTGATAGCTACTCGCAAATTGTGCACATCTCACTGTCACTGATGTATACAAAAATCAGTACAAGACAGTCATGGGGAGACATACATTCTGCAACATGTCAGCTTAGCTGGGTTGGAGTATGTTCAAGAATAGATTGGATGATGAAATTAGAACACTCCCTAACACCATACACAAAAATAAACTCAAAATGGATTAAAGACCTAAATGTGAGGCCAGACACTATAAAACTCTTAGAGGAAAACATAGGCAGAACACTCTATGACATAAATCACAGCAAGATCCTTTTTGACCCACCTCCTAGGAAAATGGAAATAAAAACAAAAATAAACAAATGGGACCTAATGAAACTTCAAAGCTTTTGCACAGCAAAGGAAACCATAAACAAGACGAAAAACCAACCCTCAGAATGGGAGAAAATATTTGCAAATGAATCAACGGACAAAGGATTAATCTCCAAAATATATAAACAGCTCTTGCAGCTCAATATTAAAAAACAAACAGGGCTTTCCTGGTGGCACAGTGGTTGAGAGTCCGCCTGCCGATGCAGGGGATACGGGTTCGTGACCCGGTCTGGGAAGATTCCACGTGCCGCAGAGCGGCTGGGCCCGTGAGCCATGGCCGCTGAGCCTGCGCCTCCAGAACCTGTGCTCTGCAACGGGAGAGGCCACAACAGTGAGAGGCCCGCATACCGCAAAAAACCCCCCAAAAAACAACCCAATCAAAAAATGGGCAGAAGACCTAAATAGACATTTCTCCAAAGAAGACATGCAGATGGCCAAGAGGCACATGGAAAGCTGCTCAACATCACTAATTATTAGAGAAATTCAAATCAAAACTACAATGAGGTATCACCTCACACGAGTCAGAATGGCCATCATCAAAAAATCTACAAACAATAAATGCTGGAGAGGGTGTGGAGAAAAGGGAACCCTCTTACACTGTTGGTGGGAATGTAAATTGATACAGCCACTATGGAGAACAGTATGGAGTTTCCTTAAACTAAAAATAGAACTACCATATGACCCAGCAATCCCACTACTGGGCATATACCCAGAGAAAACCATAACTCAAAAAGACACATGCATCCCAATGTTCATTGCAACAGTATTTACAATTGCCAGGACATAGAAGCAACCTAAATGTCCGTCAACAGATGAATTGATAAAGAAGAGGTGGTACATATATACAATGGAATATCACTCAGCCATAAAAAGGAACAAAACGGTGTCATTTGCAGAGATGTAGATGGACCTAGAGACTGTCATACAGAGTGAAGTAAGTCAGAAAGAGAAAAATATCGTATATTAATGTGATAGCTATCTATCTATATCTATCTATCTATCTATCTATCTATCTATCTATCTATCTATCTATCTAT